>NC_138225.1:1433071-1470571 GCF_964197995.2 Scardinius erythrophthalmus
AGGGGCAGAGCTGTCAACTGATCACCACCTGGTGGTGAGTTGGATCCGATGGCGGGGGAGGAAGCTGGACAGACTCGGCAGACCCAAGCGTACTGTAAGGGTCTGCTGGGAACGTTTGGCCGAGTCTCCTGTCAGAGAGATCTTCAACTCCCACCTCCGGCGGAGCTTCGACCAGATCCCGAGGGAGACTGGAGATATTGAGTCCGAGTGGACCATGTTCTTCACCTCCATTGTCGAAACGGCCGCTCGGAGCTGTGGCCGTAAGGTCTCTGGTGCCTGTCGAGGCGGCAATCCCCGAACCCGGTGGTGGACACCGGAAGTAAGGGATGCCGTCAAGCTGAAGAAGGAGTCCTATCGGGCCTGGTTGGCTTGCAGGACTCCTGAGGCAGCTGACGGGTACCGGCAGGCCAAGCGGACTGCAGCCCGGGTGGTTGTGGAGGCAAAAACTCGGGCCTGGGAGGAGTTCGGTGAGGCCATGGAGAAGGACTATCGGCTGGCCTCGAAGAGATTCTGGCAAACCGTCCAGCGCCTCAGGAGAGGGAAGCAGTGCCCTACCAATGCTGTTTACAGTAGAGGTGGGCAGCTGTTGACCTCAACTGAGGATGTCAAAGGACGGTGGAAGGAATACTTCGAGGATCGCCTCAATCCCGCCGTCACGTCTTCCATTGAGGAAGCAGAGGCTGAGGGCTCGGAGGTGGATTCGTCCATCACCCAAGCTGAAGTCACCGAGGTAGTCAAGAAACTCCTCGGTGGCAAGGCACCGGGGGTGGATGAGATCCGCCCTGAGTACCTCAAGTCTCTGGATGTTGTGGGGCTGTCTTGACTGACACGCCTCTGCAGCATCGCGTGGCAGTCGGGGACAGTGCCTCTGGGATGGCAGACCGGGGTGGTGGTCCCTCTTTTTAAGAAGGGGGACTGGAGGGTGTGTTCCAACTACAGGGGGATCACACTTCTCAGCCTCCCCGGGAAAGTCTATGCCAGGGTACTGGAGAGGAGAATACGGCCGATAGTAGAACCTCGGATTCAGGAGGAACAGTGTGGTTTTCGTCCGGGCCGTGGAAAACTGGACCAGCTCTATACCCTCTACAGGGTGCTGGAGGGTTCATGGGAGTTTGCCCAACCACTCCACATGTGCTTTGTGGATTTGGAGAAGGCATTCGACTATGTCCCTCGCGGCGCCCTGTGGAGGGTGCTCCGGGAGTATGGGGTCCAGGGTCCTTTGCTAAGGGTTGTCCGGTCCCTGTACGACCGGAGCAGGAGCTTGGTTCGCATTGCCGGCAGTAAGTCAGACTTCTTCCCGGTGCATGTTGGACTCTGGCAGGGCTGCCCTTTGTCGCCGGTTCTGTTCATAATTTTTATGGACAGAATTTCTAGGCGCAGCCAGGGGCCGGAGGGTGTCAGGTTTGGTGACAACATGATTTCATCTCTGCTCTTTGCGGATGATGTTGTCGTGTTGGCCTCATCAAATCAGGACCTTCAGCATGCACTGGGACGGTTTGCAGCCGAGTGTGAAGCGGCCGGGATGAGAATCAGCACCTCCAAATCCGAGGCCATGGTCCTCAGTCGGAAAAGGGTGGCTTGCTCACTTCAGGTTGGTGGAGAGTTCCTGCCTCAAGTGGAGGAGTTTAAGTATCTTGGGGTTTTGTTCACGAGTGAGGGAAGGATGGAACGGGAGATTGACAGACGGATCGGTGCAGCTTCTGCAGTAATGCGGTCCCTGTACCGGTCTGTCGTGGTAAAGAAGGAGCTGAGCCGCAAGGCGAAGCTCTCGATTTACCGGTCAATCTACGTTCCTACTCTCACCTATGGTCATGAGCTTTGGGTCATGACCGAAAGGACAAGATCCCGGATACAGGCGGCCGAAATGAGCTTCCTCCGCAGGGTGGCTGGGCGCTCCCTTAGAGATAGGGTGAGGAGCTCGGTCACTCGGGAGGAGCTCAGAGTAGAGCCGCTGCTCCTCCACATCGAGAGGGGTCAGCTGAGGTGGCTCGGGCATCTGTTTCGGATGCCTCCTGGACGCCTTCCTGGGAAGGTGTTCCGGGCGCGTCCCACTGGGAGGAGACCCCGGGGAAGACCTAGGTCACGCTGGAGAGACTATGTCTCCCGGCTGGCCTGGGAACGCCTCGGTGTCCCCCCGGAAGAGCTGGAAGAAGTGTCTGGGGAGAGGGAAGTCTGGCAATCTCTGCTTAGACTGCTGCCCCCGCGACCCGGCCCCGGATAAGCGGAGGAAGATGGATGGATGTTCGATGTGTGTATGTATAAAAATAAATATATAAATGTGTATAAATAAGAAACAAAAAAGTACACATAAATTATTAATAATTTCAAATGCTCTCTAGAATGAGAATGCCCCTCCCTCTAATAAATACCACCTAACAGTGACTAGCAATAGCAAGTAGCCAATCGTGTTCATGGATGAGAAGTGTTTGATGTACCTGTGAACGTATCCCATCTGATGCACAGAGTGAAGGGCCTGTACGAGCTCGGCCAGGTAAAACTGAGCCATAGACTCGTCTATCTGATCTTCATATCTGTTCATCAGAGCCATGAGGTCACCGCCGGGCAGATACTCCATCACCTGCTCTCACACACACACACACA
This sequence comes from Scardinius erythrophthalmus, assembly GCF_964197995.2. Lineage (NCBI taxonomy): Eukaryota > Metazoa > Chordata > Actinopteri > Cypriniformes > Leuciscidae > Scardinius > Scardinius erythrophthalmus. The sequence goes on from NC_138225.1 coordinate 1,435,673, forward strand.
CACACTGGTGAAGAGTCGCAAGAGGAAAAACACAAAACTGACCAGATTCATCTGTTCATTGCTTAAAACACACACACACACACACACACACACACACACACACACACACACACACACACACGCACACACACAGGTGAGCAAGAGGAAAAACACAAAACTGACCAGATTCATCTGTTCATTTAATTTAAAGAAACTCACAAAAGCTGAATAAGACACACCTAAAATTGTGTGAATATCATTACATTATGAATAGAGAAAATATCAAACAAATTAAGCGATCATTAAATAGCAAAGGCTGCGGATTTACTTAAATAAATATGAAGCGTGACACTGTGTTCTTAATTCAGTGTTTAGTATTTAGTTTTTATTTAGTTTAATACTATTATTATTATCATCATCATCATCATTATATAGAGCTTTAAAATCATTCTCATTTTAAATATTATTATTATTATTATTATTATAAAGAGCTTCTAAAAAACATTTTAAGTATTATTAATAATTATTAATTATCAAGGGCTTTAAAATAATTATAAAATAATTATAAAATAATAATAATAATAATTATTATTATTATTATTATTATTATTATTATTATTATTATATAGAGCTAAAAAAAAAATCGCATTATATTATTAATTAGCATATAGGGCCTTCAAATAATTTCCATTTTAAATATTATTATTGTTATAACTACTACTAAAATTATTATTATATAGAGCTACAATTTTTTATATCATTATTACTACTATATTATTATAGAGCTTTAAAAAAAATCACATTTTAAAAATTGCATTTTAAATATTATTACTACTATAAACTATATTATTATTATTATTATTATAGAGCTTTGAAAAATTGTGCAGCTCTAAAACAAATTCTACAAAATCTTCTCTCTTCATCATTTTTGCTCAATTTCATTTAATCAATTAGGATTTTTTTAAAACTGTACAAACTTCTGCCATATGATTTGTTTGTGAAGTTTACAATCTTTCTTGATAAATGACTCTTGCTTTGATATTTTATCTAATGCAACGAGTCAACGACAATCAAAGTGTATCATATTTAAATGACCACATAATGTGTTTAAAATAAGCACGAAACTCAAAGCATCAGATCTCACAACGTGATATTACATAATAATCACCTGTAAGTGAATCTATTATTGCACATTATCAACCAAAAACGACACAGACGTCTGATCGAATCACATGGGTTTAATTATCAGCCACTAGTCTCTAAATAAAAGCTTGTGGTTACACCATTATCAATCTAATTAGACAATTAGCTAGTTAGCCTAAACTGCTTCTGGAGAGAGTGTGTTCGTATAAACCCAAGGAAAAGCACAGATCTGACTGAACAAAGAGAAGTGAAAGCCAATGAACGACTGCATGGTTATTTATAGCAGAGGATCGTCAGCCTGAAACCACACCACAGGCTGAAGTTAATTATTCTATACAGGACATAAACATCAGCATTCAAACAGAGATTTCTCCAGCACAGGAATGAATATACGCAAATGTAAACTGTTAAATATTTACTGTGATTATTCAGTGATTTACAGCAGCGCCGCGTCTCTAATTGAGCATCGGCGAGAGTCTCGTTTGACCAATTCATCAAAAAGTCATTTTTAGAAGAGAATGCAAAATAGCCGGAGTGATTTTACTGGAATAGAGCATGAAAGTGATCAAATTATGTCCCAAAATTCCCTAAAGATTGCACGGGACTCGGCCACGTGAAGCATGTGAGAGGTGTTCACGAGCGTCATTTGTATCATTTATCTGCATTACCATTGGCACCGCATCTCAAATGATGTTGCGTTTAATCCCATTCTCTGGTGGAATAGACGTCTGAAGCATCTTTGTGGTAAAACGGCTGATTCCTTCATCTCGCTAAGACTAATTACACATCTGGAATTTGTGCATCCAATACACACACATGGAGTTATATAACTGTAATTTGGCAAAATTACAGCTTGATTGGAAGTGACGCACGGTGATAATTGTCTCGTGTTTCATCTCAAGCACGGACACACCTGGGTTAATGAGTTACAGTAACTCTGAATAAACTTTAATAGAGGCGAAACTGGTAATGATGGACAAGACGTCATGTGGGACAGTGGGTGCGCGCAGTAATGCTAACCGCCACAACAGGAAAGAAGAAGAAGAGATCATCTATGCACTAGGGATGTGACGGAGAGGATGTTTTCCATTTGATTTTTAATCGCTAATTTGAAAGTGAAACTAAACTGCGCACGTCCGCACGGGTATTCATCTGGTGCGGAGCAGAGCGAGCGTTTTCAATTAATCCCTATGGAGAGGAACGAACTGAAAACGCTCGCTCTGTTCGCTCCGCGCCCGTGGACGCCCACCACTATGAATGGACGTGTGCATTTTAGTTTCGCTTTCAAATTCAGGGTGAATTGCCTGAATGAGTTCATTAGCCTATTATTCTTAATGAAAAACACAACACTACAGTCCAATGACGAATCCGCTTAAATGGGCGCTTTTACATTTCGCCTTGACACCAGATATTCCTCCATCTTGTCAGACAGCTCCTCGTTCTCGTGATAAATGAAATCTGACTCCTGCTGCTGATCTGTGATGCGACTCTCGTTCGGCTCACGATTTAGTAAACAGACACGTTAAGTTTTTAATTGTAGTGTCTGTTCTCTAACTGAACTAAAATATTTTAGTACACAAAAAAAAGCAAATTGACGGTACATGAATAAACTAGCATAAAAATGTACAATGTGTAAATGAATACACATTTTTTTCCAGTTATACATAAATTATATAGATTACAGTCTTTCTTTTCCAAAATATAAAAAAATAGATATACACATTTATTTTCACTATTTCTTTTTCCCGAGAAGGGAAAATAAAAATACACAAAACGACGACAATCTTTAACTCAGAAGCAAATACCGTCCAATCAAATGCTCTCTAGAGTGAGAATGCACCGACTATCGGAGCAAGCCTACTATGCACAGCCCAAACTAAGGCATTTCTCAAAACAAAGTACTCAAAGTTCAGTCTTGTGTCCTGGGTATCTGGAGTACAAACTTACGAAGACGGGAGGACGCAAGTTCAGTGACTCTACAAATGTGACCCGCACAAAATGAGTCACAATGAGCAAATTCTCTAAAATGAGTTATTTTCAATAAACAGATTTTCTATATTTTTCTATAGACAGATGTTCTGTTGCTCATGCAGCTGGAAATCGTCGTCTCTCTATTGAAATTAATGTGATGTGTCGCTGGTAGTAAACGCAGCTTTACACAAACGGACTGAAAGACAGATAATCACCCTTTCTTTAACATGTATAACAATCTAACATACGCTGATCACGCTGAAGTCATACAAACATCAAACGGCTTGTACAGCACAAACTCCTTTCCATCAAACACACACTCATCATCATCAGTCCCTCGTTTGCATTCTTCATCAGACAGAAACGACCCTCCACACCGTTACTGAAGCCCAACCGGCTCCTCACGCTTCTGTCCGTGGGGCTAACACACACACACACACACACACACACACACACACACACACACACACGTGAAAGCATGAATGGAAAGCAAAGCCGGCGGGACACAAGCGGAAAGCGAGGGATTCTAGCCCACGTTTCCTAGCAACAAGCTAGCAAGGGTCTTTTCAGCACATCGCTCGGGTAAAGACAGATTACTCGTTTTTTTCTTTTCCCCTTCTTTTGCCGGAGGCGTTGGGAACGAAGGAGGAGGCAGAAATAGAAAATCGTCTCTTTAGTCACTTTGTGATTCCTGCATTTGCCCTCATGAGAATCTGGAAAACCTCCTCCGATCCCCACAGATCCTGCGTGGGGCGGCAATCACTCTCTCTCTGTGCGCCAATGCAATGTTATCAACCACACAAACACACAGCACTTATGGCAACATTGCCTGTTTGTAATCAGTGTGACAAGAAGTCACCCATGCTGTCACACTGATTACAAACAGGCAATGTTGCAATAAGTGTGATTTTTAGGGATTTCCCTAATATAGATACAATCTATATTTAACTTATACAGTTATGACTAGAGATGCACGATATATCGGCCACCATATCAGTATCGGTTGATATATGTTCATATTTAATGTTATCATTATCGGCCCGATAAGAAAATTTGGCTGATATATTAAAGCCGATTAATAATGTATTATTTCCTTCAGCTGAGACTCTTCAGATGCGCACTGTTCAACATGATGATTATGAAGTGCTTGAAATATGATTGGAATCACTTCAAAACAGGAAAACACAGTTCAGTGCAACATGTGCAGCGCAAGTCTGTCATATCGGCTACATAACATTATCATGAGAACATCATAATTGTGTGTTTGAGACGTGGATTTTAATGGTGAGACTTCTGCTTTTGTAATCAGGCTCTCAAAAATCATATATGAATTTGGATTTAGATTTATCAGCATATATATCGGTTATCGGCTTTCAGATATAAAGAATTATCGGTATCGGCCTAAATGTTCATATCGGTGCATCCCTAGTTATGACTATGCAGTTATTTTATATTGGATTATTCAATTTCTGTGGTATTTTTACTTGAATATTACTGTTAGACCTATCTGAAAAAAATATACAGCATTGTTTGATTTGTATCTTTATTCTACAGTTTTTATTTATGCTTCTGCTTCTAATGTGTTCATTCATTCTTGTTTTATTACTGACTATTGCAACAAATTACCTTATAAAAACACAAATACATTGAGCATACAGTTCGGTGAGAAAAGTATGAAATAAATATGTTTAAAAGTATGTATAAATATGCAAAAAAAAAAAAATTAAAAGGAGTTAATGCTGAATTATTATTGTTCTTTTTTCCCCCTTTTTTTATCGTGGTATTGACTTTGGTATCATGTATCGTGTACTTTTGATGGTATCAGTTCCAACTAATAGATTTTTGGTATTGTGACATCCCTAATGCAATCCCAATAGTTTGAAGAGACTTAACCCTGTAAAGCCTGACCTATAAATTTTTTTTTTTTTTTTATTATTGATCCATCAGGCTTTTATGGCTCATAATATAACGTGAAATAATGAGAATATGAAGGAAAAACAGCTAATTTTATTCAGAGGCCCAAACTAAGCAAAATATGCCATTTGTTGCAGATGCTGATATTTATATGGACAAAAAGTTGAAATTCTGATGCTTGTAATGTAAATCAATAAGGTCTTTAATTTTTACAGTACAGCAGATTCTGACATGAAATTCATACTAATATCAATCTTCACTCTATATCTGCCAATAATGTCTTGTTATAATGCTTAGTTTTATGATCAAAGCTCTGTAGTTTTAAAACATATAATGATGATTGAAAGATGAACAAATAAACCTTCCTCAAAACCCTGATGATCATATTTGATACTCATGATTTTTCTATAAAATTATGTCTGGATAATCAAGTAAACTTCAGCTGCTTCACTCCAGTAATTAACAATATTGAGTTAAGTTTATTTGATAAAAATCAGTGAAGATTTCACAGCAAAAAGACGAGCTGAAGGTGGACGTTTGTGTGATTATAGTAATTATAAAATTATAAACTATTAATCAGACGACAGAAGTAGGCCTACTAGATTATGCGCAACTGGTTTGACGAGGCCTTAGAAATGTGTGCATTTAATATAATACCATAGGCTTTTTTAGGGTTAAAGTTATTTTAAATATCTACATATTTACAGTAGCTTCCTGAATAATAACAATAATCAGACATTTGAAGGAAACTCCTCCTTCTGTGGGACACAAAAGAAAATTGGACCCCATTGACTTTCATTGTATGGATAGAAAAAACACTGAGACATTCTTAAATATCTTCTTTTGTGTTCGTACAGGTTTGGAACGACATAATGAAGAGTAAATCAAGATTATTTCAGGGAAGAACTTTTCCTCAAAGTTAAGTAAAAGTTGAGTGTTTCATTAATAATTGAATTCACAGGATTTCCCAGACTTCTCTAATGTTTTAGTTAGGTGTTTATTAAGCTCAGCCTCATGCCAACACATCGAGACAACACGTTTGATGGCTTAAAGGCTTAAACCAGCATATTTTCTCTAAACAACAAAAGCTGGATTCTCACACTCCTGAAGGGTCACCAAGAAAATGCAGATCTCCTCTTCATTACGAATATATTTTGGTCAGATATACACCGTTAGTAACATCAAAGGCTCTTTGGCTAATTGCGAACGCAAGTGTCTTCACGCAGTAAAGGATTGTGGGTTCGCTCTGCTGGTCTTAAGCAGAAGCACAAGGTATGTAAATGAATGAGACTTCACTGAGATGAGAGCAATGTTCTCTTTAGAGGAAATGTGAGACAGTCTTTCCACGAAATAGATTTGAATGAATGATTTTGAGAGCATTAGTGTCATTTCATATTTCATGTCCTTCTCGATCAACGTCTGAATGGCCGTTCACACTCAGCGATTTTGCAGACTGAATTTTTCAAAGAAAGTTGGTGATTTGGCAATGTTGAAATGAAGCGCTAAAAGCTTGGTGTGTAAATCTGAGGCTTGTTTAAGTTGCAGACATGAGGAACATGCATTTGTTCGACTGTATTTTATGTAGGGCTGCACAATATATCTAAATATCGCAAATGTATATATCGCAACGGCTTGCAATAACTGGGGTCATGAAGAAAAGACAAAGAGAAAATCACTCGCTGAAAGAAATGTTTCTTTATGATTTGATATTTAATAATACAGATTCTATAATGTCTAAATATAAATTTAAAAGCAAAATGTGTGAAAAAAAGAGTGGCTATAGCTAATAAGCCAATAAATGCTCCTCTGCCGCCATCTACTGGTTATCGTAGTAATTTCATGTCTTTTTATTTTTTAATTAAAAGTGTTTGTTTGCCACTCATCTTGAGACTTTCCGTTTTACAAATGGGGACATCCTTTGAAGGATGAACAAATGTTTTTAGTCATCACATTAAAAATAACATTTAAACAGCTTTGAAGTGCTGGAAAAAGTGTGAAGCAAATCTGAATCTAAACTGCAAAGTAAACATCATGTCCTCATCTTCAGGTCAATCTGAAGCTTTCTACAGATGAAAGACTCGGTTTATACAGGACAGGAACACTGAACCCTCGCTGTATCATCCCCAGCTATGATCACAAACATCCATTAGAAAGACAGACAAAGCGTGTATTTATGCCCCAACGTTGAGGCAAAGGAGTTTCAGTGCAATAACGCGGCCACATCATGCATTATGCCACTTTTTATGCCTTGATGTTGTTTTCAGGCTTTCCTAGAACAGGTTTTCCTGCTTGAATGTTGGTTATTCTCCTCATATTCTCCATTGTTGCGGCTCCTCTCTTCCCAGTCTGTCAGTAACGCCAGAGACAATTTATATGAGACATGCCACTTCCTCAATCCTCAATACAACTATATAAGGAAAACCCGTAACGGCAAAGATGGCGGTTGTATGCACATGTCCCGCCCCTCCCGCTGGAAAGCCAATCATCTGCTTTTAACAGTCAGCAGCTGACCACTAAGGAGCGAATGTACAGTGACGTGACATAACTGCCATATTCAACCTGCTTGTCATAGGCTCTATCACAACTGTTCAGTGTTTTAACCACATAATGTTTATTTTAGGTTTCAGACATTTAAATACATATAATTGTTTAAGTGCTTGGCACAACACCGGCATTCTGGATAGAGACGTAAATGAAGTTTGGTGTCCTGAACGTGAACCCTTGCGCATGCGTAGTAAAAGTATAACCTGTGGGGGAAAAGGCATTTTAAACCTTATTTTGGGGCAAAGTCATCAAACTTTTTCAGCGATTTTTATCATATTTTACTGCTGTTTCTATACATGCAGTTTTTATGTCCCAGTGACCAGTGAAAGTGCAGTTCTGACTCTCTGCCCATTCATTTAGATAGGAGCCTGGTCTTGTTAGTCCGAAATAGCTGCCCGGAGGCGTTGCCAAGATGGCGGCCGAGTGGCACGACTTGCCTAAAAGGACTTTGGTAACGCTCTGTTTACTTCCTGTCTCTATGAAGCCCCTCCTTCTGAAAAGCACACTGTGCTCTGATTGGTCGGCTGGAGCAGTGTGTTGTAATTGGTCGAGCGCTTCGAGTGAGTTTGGGAAATGTCCCGCTCCTTACCATATAACCACATTTGCTTATAATAAACAGAACAGTCCTGTGCAGGGCTTGACATTAACTTTTTGAGGCACTTGTCCTTCGGACAAGTAAATTTATGTTTTACTTGTCCATGCACAAAAGTCACTTGTCCGGGTAAAGATTTATAATTTTATCATTTATTTTTTTGTGTTTTGCTAATGCAGAATTCGAACAAACCGTTGAAAGCATCCAAAAACTATCAATATTAATAAAATTCAGTTGAAACAGTAGAAAGGAACGTGTCCCAAGAATAGAGTTCCCCTTCAACAAGAAATAAGGATCTCCAGACTCCATAATAAAAAGTAATACTTTGCACGCTGGTGCGCAGTGTATCACCAGAGGAAGTGGTGACTCTTGTAGGTATCCTCAGTATTTGCAAGCTAGCTAGACTTACTGTATACTATATCTAAAATAATTTTGTAGACATAACAATTAGAGATGCACCGATTACAATTTTCTAGGCCGATTCCGATTTTTCATTGAGTTTGACCTGCTGATACCGATTTAAGCCGATTCCTATTAATTTTTTTTCTAACCACTTTACAGCACACACAAATATTTATTTTTGATCTTTTCTTTCACCCTTTCACGCGCAAGTTTAAAATATTCTAACTGACCCCCCCACCCCCGTTTTTTCAAGGCGAACGTTCCCTTTAATGTTTCCATGGCGACGCGTCACGCGACACACCGCAGCCACAATAATACTGTATGACAGATGTGTCGCTTTTATTTCGCTTTTCCTTTTTTATTCAAAATATTCACAAACTTGCTTACCATGTCATCAATCAGCCTATCTGATATTCCTATTCTCAAATACGTGTGAGTGAGTGTGTTTGGTCGTTTAAAAACCATAAATAATCTTGATCTATAACATGAGATGGGTGCCGCAATGTTGTCCTGTCAGTCGGATTTACAGCACGTGAATTCATCAGTTTCTCCCGAAATAAATGCAAGAAAGTGGCCGGTGAACTGAGAAGAATAGAGTAAACTTCTGTTACTTCCACTATGTTTGTCTGATATGAATAACACATGTCGGCAAATTATATTTTAATAGATTGTTATTGCTGCTTCCACAGACATCAGTGTGTATTTTACAAACTCCAATGCATTGTTTTACTCGTGCTTATGTGTATTTAAATATCTGAAACCTAAAATAAACATTATGATGTTAAAAACACTGCTTAGTTGTGATATATGACAGCGCTGAACGCGTCTGACTCTGGCTCAGCGAAAGCACAGTTTGAATCTGGCAGTTATGCGACGTCTCAAATCGGTAAAATTAAATATGTAAAATTATAGACGTAATGAGCGGCACATGACGTGAAGTAACATGGCATTTTATTTTGTTTGAAATTTAACTTGTCCAGTGGGACAACTAATTTTCTCTTCCACTTGTCCTACAAAAAAATCCACTTGTCCCGGACAAGCGGACAAGCCAAATTGTGGCCAAAACTGGTACTGCAATCACTTTAAAAATACTGTAGAGCCGTGTATCCCCTCCCCCTCCCCCCTGACTCGAGGTTGCAACGTAGGCTGCTTCAATGAGCTTCCAATGGCAAGTGATGACGAGACGTACACAGTTAGTTTTTTTTTCTGTTAATTGTGTTTATGCTTTATGAGAGATATTTTGATGAGTAATTACTTATTTAAAAAATTTACTAATTGTTGAGGTGCTGGGGCCATAATAGCTGAAGAGATAAGCGTTTTTGATTTGATATTTAATTTGATTTGATTTCTTTATTTTGAACATATAAATACAATTACAATTCAAAAAAAATCTGAGGAAAAAAAAGGATAATAGTAAAACAAAACAAAAAACATATAGACTTAAACAACAAAATAATACTTCCTTATTTTTCAATACGAAAAAAAAAAAACCTCGATTTACAAGTGCTAAAGTTTTTGTCATAAGTAGGCTAAAAACAGAATAAACACTTGCCACAGAAATTATAACACGGGACAAATTCAATATCACCAATGGCTATCACAGGGTTGTTTTCAGTCCCATCAGAAAATATTGTTAGAGACTAGAGTAACTAAATTTCATTAGCAGTGGTCATACAGGTCAACTTGCAGCATGTGTAACTTAGTCCACGATATACGTGAAGAACGAATGACGAATAATTTTTTCTGAGGTAAAGTTAGGCTTGTCTCAATTACGTTTCAAATTGCCATAATGGGCGTGCTAATGTTTTCATCAGCGTCTCAGCATAATGACAGAGAAACGGCTCCTATAATGCATTGCAAATGCATACGTCCATGTGAGCTAACGTTACGTTACGTTGCTTGAACACGCATAACTTTGTTCGACTGTCATGAATATATGAAATGTCCATCCAGTACAAGTTAGCCAAGCATAGATGAATCTTTCCTGTCTAGGAGAAAATTAGCAACGTTGGCGTCTGTGTTCAAATTCTTCTCCGTTTTCAGCCGCCTCCATCTTTCAAAAGCATCTCCTATACAAATTCTGGTTTTATTTCGGACTTTGTCACAACGAATTTCTCAATTATAACGAGGTCTTTTTGATTTAGTAACGTTAGACATTTTTATCCGACTAGAGTTAGGGTAGGTTAGGTTAGGTTAGAGCAAAGCTGGCAACCCGGATCCCGAAACACTACTGACTTCGTGATTGGTCGATAGGTGGAGGGAGGCGCTCAGGCCAAAACACAAAATGACAACATCAACATCAGTTGAGGGCTGCAAGTCCACTTTTTAAATGACAATATCCTAGCCATACTACTGTTGTCAGTGATATAAGTATTTGAAATGAACATGATTTCTTAATGTCTAGTGACACATCAGGGCCATTTTATGATTAATTGAAATAGATTTCTTACATACAGCTCCTTTAATGTCGAGCCCTGCAGTGTGTTGATGTGGAGTGGATGCTAATATAGTTATTATCATTCTTGGTGTGAATGGGCCTTTAGTCGAATCAGATCACATGATACCAGACAGACATGCGAGATCATGGGCTCTACCATACAAGCGCGACGCAAGTGTGTTTTGCTAGTTTCAGCCTGACGCAGTTTTCATTTTCACGTCCTGCGCCACATTGTTTAAATAGCAAATGCATTTGCGCCCATTTGTGTGTCCATGGGCTGCTGGTCTGAGATCGAGTGTGTGTTCTGGCGCATTGCTGGAGCGTTGCTATTTTGAGGAACTGAAATACACTGAGCCATTGACAAACAAAAACTTGGTCTAAAGTCAATGGCGCAATATATTTTTTGTTATTTAAAGAGCGCGTTAGTAATGTGCGCCTATAGGCGGGTCCACAACGCATGTACACTCTGCTTATTACACAATTATTACACTTATCACAAATATTACACTTACACATTATTACACTTAGCCTATTACACACACACACACAGTCTGCTTATTACACACACTCTGCTTATTGTACACAAACATGCCAAATATAAAAAATAAAAGGATTACAATGTAAAAGATTATTATTGTGTACATAAAGATATGGTGGAAAGCTAGCAAAAGTGGATTCGGACGTCCTAAGTGCAATTGACCGTTCGCAAAGCCCCGCCCCCTTTAGTTACTGTTGCTATGTCCGACAAGTCACGCCTCTCTCACGCCACATGTTCTGACGCAGTGAAACACACATCTCGGAGCAGAGACACTGACAACACACTGAGACACAGGACAGACCAGCTTACTTTTGATACGAAATAGTCTCAACTTTCAAACTTGGTCATTTTTTAACGAAATTTAAACATGAAATAGCGTTTTGTGGCTCTTTAATGTGTCCGACAGATCGCTCAGTTAAAGCTGCTCGTGAACCGATCATCTCTTCCTTCTAGTTCAGTTATAGCATCAAATAAACGTGAATGAACATCAGAATATGATGGCAGATTTAATCTAAGGTCAGATCGCCTGTCAATCAAACTCCCTGTGAAGGGTCAGTTGCGCCCTGCGCTTTAAACCATGAGCTTAGATCCTTAAACTAGGATCCCATTACTCACCAGACAGACGTGGTCCTGGTCCTGGAACGCGTGCTGAAGTTGAGGGATCCAGGGACTGGAGTTCAAGGCCAGGATTGTTCTCTCCTCCTCAAAGAACGGCTACACCAGACAAGAAGAATTGAGTTTTATAAGATCCTGAGATACATGCAACAGATACTATTAACTCAGTCTGCCATTTTATTGATGCTTTTATGCATTTATTACAGTGCTAATAGTCCTGGAGTAACAGAAGGATAGATTTCTTGCTCAAGGACACAGTGATGATAGTAAACGCAGTTCATTCATGGAATCCTGTTGCACACAAACACCGCAAGCACTAAAAGAAGAGAGAAGCTTCGTTGGGGAATTCTTTCACCCTATTTCTATTGAAATAATTGGATTTAAGCGGTAAAAAATTTGCACTAATTCCTAATCAGACCTTTACAAACCAAAGTTGTGTTTCAGTTCTGATGTTCAGTTTTCAAAAAAATTAAACAAGAATTTTGAACCTGACTTCATCCAATGTTCATATTTTTGTTCTAGAAATATATGCAAATTAGTGCATATTTAATTATATAGCACCTCATTTGCATATTTAAACATAACATTTCTGAAAACTTGTACAAAAAATGTTGGCAATTATTAATGTAATCAATCAACTGGTGAAGTATGGTGATATTTATTAGTTATTGTTTTACTCTATTCACCAGGGGTGTCTCTCCTTAAGATACAGTTTGTGCAAGATATTAAGGCAAGTTTTTTGTTTAGTGCTTAGAAGCAAGTAAACTAAATCTTGGACTTTACTAGACTCAACTTGTCACATTTCCCCTGTTTAGGACAAGTAAATTGACCATTCATATAATATTTTTAATCTTACAGTTAAATCTGGCCTCTAGTTCATAAACGCCAGAGGAGAACTGGCCCCCGACTGAGCCTGGGGTCTCCCAAGGTTTTTTTTTTCTCCATTAGGTCACCTGACGGAGTTTCAGCTCACCATTAGGTCACCTGACGGAGTTTCAGCTCACCATTAGGTCACCTGATGGAGTTTCAGCTCACCATTAGGTCACCTGACGGAGTTTCAGCTCACCATTAGGTCACCTGATGGAGTTTCAGCTCACCATTAGGTCACCTGACGGAGTTTCAGCTCACCATTAGGTCACCTGACGGAGTTTTAGGACACCATTAGGTCACCTGATGGAGTTTCAGCTCACCATTAGGTCACCTGATGGAGTTTTAGGACACCATTAGGTCACCTGATGGAGTTTTAGGTCACCATGAGGTCACCTGATGGAGTTTTAGGTCACCATTAGGTCACCTGATGGAGTTTTAGGTCACCATGAGGTCACCTGATGGAGTTTTAGGTCACCATTAGCATTAGGTCACCTGATGGAGTTTTAGGTCACCATTAGGTCACCTGATGGAGTTTTAGGTCACCATGAGGTCACCTGATGGAGTTTTAGGTCACCATTAGCATTAGGTCACCTGATGGAGTTTTAGGTCACCATTAGCATTAGGTCACCTGATGGAGTTTTAGGTCACCATTAGGTCACCTGATGGAGTTTTAGGTCACCATGAGGTCACCTGATGGAGTTTTAGGTCACCATTAGCATTAGGTCACCTGATGGAGTTTTAGGTCACCATTAGCATTAGGTCACCTGATGGAGTTTTAGGTCACCATTAGCATTAGGTCACCTGATGGAGTTTTAGGTCACCATTAGCATTAGGTCACCTGATGGAGTTTTAGGTCACCATTAGCATTAGGTCACCTGATGGAGTTTTAGGTCACCATTAGCATTAGGTCACCTGATGGAGTTTTAGGTCACCATTAGCATTAGGTCACCTGATGGAGTTTTAGGTCACCATTAGCATTAGGTCACCTGATGGAGTTTTTCGGTTCCTTGCCACTGTTGCCTTTGGCTTGCTCAGTTGGGGATATTTAATTTAATTTAATCAATCAATAATGCTATTGATCAGCCTTACCAAACGTGGACGTTTTTTCCACTAGAAACAAACCTTGTTGTGTTATTTTGATTTAATACTGTGAAGCTGCTTTGATACAATCTGTATTGTGAAAAGCGCTATACAAACATACTTGACTTGACTTAAATTGTCTGTCCACACACTGAAAACTCAGCAAATCAGAACATATTTAAATATATCATGTTCGTAGAGTCAGTTTGTGGAATAAATATATAGGCTATAATCTGTGTGTTTACACAGCCTTTTTAAAACGGGCGGGTGCTGGTGTTTCGCGTGTGTTCGGCCAATCAGCGAACACTACCGTCACGGATAGTTCCTATAGTGCTTCAGCCATTTATTTTTTCAAGATTATTTTGTAATTTTTTACAAAAATTGTGTGAAAAATTATAGTTGCTGACTATAATTTAAATCTAGCGGGTTTGGTGTCTCGCTGGTAGTGACGGTTCTCTCTGCCCAAACAGTGATCTGTAGTGTTTCCACATCACATTTTAGTATCGGTACGGTACACTTGGAACCTCAACAGAGGTGGTACCATTTAAAGCGAGCCGTACGCGAGCCGTACCATGCAGTGGAAAAGCGGCATACATTAGTTCCTCCAAAAGGAGTTCCTATAACTAAAATCGTTCCTAGTTCCTGCGATGCGAACGCGCAAAACACCGGGAACTTCCACCAATAGTTCTAGGAACTATGAAAAGGTTCTTCCGGTGCGAAAGCCCCACATGTATATTACGTGTTCAGCATACAGAGTTTCATCGCCATCTACTGGCCTGGCAACAGAATACAGCGTTTTTGTGAATGTCATGCTGTCTTTAAGGTTTAATATTAAGCTGTGACGAGCAGGATTTTGCACCAGTGATGCTTCACTGTTGGCCGAGAGTAGCGTGACCGAATAAGAAACCAAACGACTGACATAATATGTGACCCTGGAGCACAAAGCCAGTCACATGGGTCAATTTTTTTTAAATTGAGGTTCATAAGTCATCTGAAAGCTGAATAAATAAGCTTTTCATTGATTTATGGTTTGTTAGGATATGACAATATTTGGCTGAGATACAACTATAGTAAATCTGGAATCTGAGGGTGCAAAAAAAATCTAAATATTGAGAAAATTTTAGATTTATGTTGGCGACTGTGCTGCATTCACTCACACAAATACATGTTTTATATATTTACAGTAGGAAATTTACTAAATATCTTCATGGAACATGATCTTTACTTAATATCCTAATGATTTTTGGCATAAAAAAAAAATAGATCATTTTGACCCATACAATGTATTGTTGGCTATTGCCACAAATATACCCGTGCGACATGTGACTGGTGACGTGATCCAGGGTCACAATATTAACATGCAACTCAAGGCTTTCTCCAAGTCCTGGTCAGGGCACAGTACAGCGCTTCACCGTAACTCACCTTGTCCTGAGAGCGCAGGCTGGCTTTGTCCATGATCTTCATGGCGTACACGTCTCCTGTCGCTCTCTCCTTCACCACCTGCACCTCAGAGAAGTGTCCCCTTCCCACAATCCCCCTCACCTCAAAATCCCTCTTACCAGGGAGCAGTTCCTGAACTTCAGCCACCACTTCACAATCTGAGACACACAAACCAACACCATCACAATACTACAAAAACAAGGCTTGACTGATTTCATGACACACAAGTAATGATGAAACTTGAGGAAAGGTATTCCTCTTTGACATTTAATGTCATGTTCAATTATTGAGTGTCTGACAGAGTTTAGTGCTCATCTCTTGAGTGTGGGAGAGAAATATATAACTAAAACCTTAAATGTTTGTAAGCCCACTTTGGACATTTCACATTTGCAATTAAAGTAACAACATGTAACTTTTCAACCTTCATAATATATTTCCAAGACCCTTGTGATAGTACATCGACTTACAATAGGTTGAATGAGACGTCTGCCAGAGCCTGACGGGGTCTGTATCGCTTTTACTGGCACTATGTAACTTCGGGGTGCGGGTAGTAACCAGCGCTCAAAAAGAACTACAAAATTCGACTGCTTTACGGCATACGTCACTTCGCCCAACACTTCCTCAAATGTGGCCAACCAGCGCGTTTGTTTTCGTACGTCTGTTTTCGTCATGGCTGAAGCAGCAGCGAAACGTAAGAAGTCCAAGGTTTTGTCGGAGTAGAGTCGGAAGAGGAAAAGGGAGAGTGATAAACTGAAAGGCAGGACGAGGATCAATATGGGTCGAGCGTTTGCTCGCTGGCGTTAGCTTATGGAGGAGGAGAGTTACCAGACCGATGCTGACTTGGCCGTCATGCTGTTGAACTAGTAAGTAACTGTAAATTGCTTGCATACTATCTTTAGTTTTTCTAATCTGTTGTCTGCCTGGCTACGTTATGGAAACTATCTGGTCCTCCATTTATTTATCTTCATGAATCAGCTAGTAGATGAGCGAATTATCAATCTGGTAGCTAGTAAACACTAACATGGTAGTTTTAGATGGTTAGGATGCTATCGCTATCATTCTCGTTCAGATTTGAGCATTGCAATCGACATGCAAATCGCAAATGTTTGAGTTAAAATGTTTAGTCTACTAAACATGTATAAATTATGAAAGGGGGAAGATTAATAATATTATCATTGCCCATATGAAAAAAACCTGCATGCTTCATATACAGTAACCGTAAATCATTTTACGACAGCGGTAATGGACAATTCCGCTTCCAACCTGTAGGGCGACCGCAGAGGAAAAGTTCCATGTTGTTGCTTTAAATAAAGCAAATTATTAATTAGTTCCATCATCTAGCACTAGCATATCAGGAAAGCGTTAGATTTTACACTATCATTTCTTGAAGTCAACAGCAATGTGCATAAAAAATGGTTTGTTCCCTAAAAAAGTACAACCATCTTTATTAAATGTAACTTTACATGCATTTACTTTAAAGGGGTGGTGTAATGCCCTTTCACAAGATGTAAAATAAGTCTCTGATGTCCCCAGAGTGTGTGTGTGAAGTTTCAGCTCAGAATACCCCACAGATATTTTTATATAGCATGTTAAAATTGTCACTTTTTGAGGGTGAGCAAAAACACACTGTTTTTGTGTGTGTTCCTTTAAATGCAAATGAGCTGCTGCTACCGGCACAGGGGGCGGAGCTTCAAGAGCTTGTGTCCTTTTACCTCACACACACACATGCACTGAAAATTTAAAAAACTTTTAGCCTTTTATGTTCAAACCGATGTCATACAAAGATGGAGAGACTCGAGAAGAAGTGACAACATGTAGAAGCAACAGGACATTTCTGAGCGGTTAGATGATGAATTTATGAAGCTGATGTGTATTTTAGCTTATCTTCTAGTCATTGATTAGCATATTCTGTCTTGATAATCTATAAATCGTGTTCCGGGGGCGGGGTTTATGTAAATTCTAGGGTGTGTGATGTCACTAACCCGGGAGGAATGTGGTGTAGTCTCTACCAGCCGTTTGTTGTAGTCCTTAAAAAGCGATTTCTGTAAAAGCAAATCTCTCCCTTTGCTTTGAACTTTGAGCGTCGTAACTTTGCAGATGTTGTTTATGCTCAAACAGCAACATTACACACTAACTAAAGCTAGAAAAGTCAAATCATAATCAACCACCCCTTTAATATATTTTTGTTTTTTTAACAAAGTAAGAAATAATCTGTTCATCATCTATTAAAGTAATTAATTAATAATTATTAAACGAATCATTAGCTTATCAGTCAGAATTCCAGTACCATTGTATTACTAGAAATGTCTGCAGTGAACAGTGAAGTTTTGTTCTGTATTTAAAGATAAAAATTGTCATCATTTACTCGGTCCAAACTTGTATGCCTTTCTTATACGAAACAGACACTTACATTTATTGACAAAGTTGGCCACATGTTTGATCTTCATGAGCTCCGGTGTGGCGCACTCGTGATAGAGCAGAAGCAGAGCGTCGATCAGTCCTTCCCTGGTCACGCCGCTCACTCCTGTGGAGCCCGACACACTGCACTTCCCCTGGACACACACACACACACACACACACACACACACACACAAGGTTTCATACAGGGAGACGGTTTGAACACAAATCTATCAGACTATATTCTACAGAAATTCAATAATCACATTTTAAATGCAGTTACAGACACACCAAACGTCTAGTAGGAACAGGGGTCTATACCATGACGCCGGTTTAGGGGGCTAGCCAAGTAGGTTTCAGTTTAGTTTGCGCAACACTGGATCAGGGATTCCCACACCTCGGTTCACTTCAGATTCAAGGACTCTCCAGGGCCTCTCCAAAAAAAATGTTTTCAGATTCACAAGCTTTCGAGGACCCGTGGGAACCCTGCTGGTTTTTAAGCACCATGAAAGTGGTTTGGCTTTTAACGTGTTCATCGTCATAGTAACTAAGGCTCCACGGCTAACCTGGTCCGGGTCAGGTGATGTTCCAGGTGAGATGTCGCAAACCAAACTTGGACCAATCAGCTGTGAGCAAAGTGTCACATGTGTGATGCGATAAAGTCCCTCCACCTGTTTCTACTCCACACTAAAGGTCACTACACAGCAAATGATTTTTAAAGACAAAATCATCTGGCTTTTACTAATGCTTATTTAGAATAATAATGATTTAGATATTATTTATGTAATTATCATACCCTTAATTGATCACACATGACTCTCACCTGGAGAAGCTGACTGAGTCGAGCGCAGCGGATCGTGATGGAGTCGCCGGCGGCCAGGTCTCGAACACTGCCTTGACCTCCATACTTAAACTTCAGCATCACTGCAGGACAAACATCATCAACACACTCAATCAACAGACCTTATTCAGAGCAGCGCCATGACAGGTGTGAAAGCGAGGCTGTGAGGGATAGATGTTCATGAGCAGAACAACCCAAAAACACATTAAAAGCGCATTGAAAAGATGCACGTCTGTCCCTCCCAGCCTCGCTTTCATTCCCATTAAAAATTAAAGATGGTCAATACAACCTCCAATGTCCAATTACACTATTTGCTGTGTCCCAATCCTAGTTATCAATAGCTTTTAATCAGTGTTGCCTATATTATGCTTTTTTCCTCTTCATTTTTCATTGTAAAGCACTTGTGTTGTTTTAATAGTGCTATATAAATAAATAAAGTTGCTATTGCTGCCTAGCTAGCACAGGAATGCTGTCCAAGTATCCACAGTTCACTAGGATTTGAGACACATGTAAACCGTATTAGTGATGATAATAACAGCTCTAAAACACATAACAACGGAATTATCAATATAAAAATCAGGCTTGAATTAAACTAAAAGCTTAATTATAAACACAAAGCAGATCAAAGATTGTGGCATTTTTATAGATTTTAAACGATCCTTCTTTCTTAACGTTAATTTTAAGTCTTGTAACGTTATGTAAACTATACATTTATGCGCTTTTATTACTAAGTTAAACGGAATATTTTTATTTATTAATTTTTCACACGAGAGGAATATTTATACTGAATATTAATAAAATAATCTAAACTTAAATTCATCTGTGACCGTGTTCAACAACATAGTAAGTTAACTTATCTAATAATTTTCAGGATAACAAACATCAACACCGATACTCTCATACATCAAACATGACAGCAAACTCAGTGTCAGTAAACAAACAGATTATGAGAATAAAATGACATCGCTTCTGAAATCATTCATAACGAAATTTGACATTGTTTTGACATCGCGCGACAATATTTCAGTTTGACACTTTCCCTCGTCATTTCATAACGTTCGTTTTTAACAGACACATCGAGCCCAGTTCGACAGAAAATGAGAAATATGCTCACCGAGTGTTCATGTGAGAATATTTGAACCAATAAAATAGATTAATCTCTAAACTTTAGATGAACATCGCTGACTGACTCTGACTGACTGAACCTTCAACGTTTCCTGGGAATTTCAAATTTTGCGCGTTCAGCGCGACAATTCATTGGCCGACGCACCCAAAATACGTCACGACGTTCGCCTAAGCTCCGCCCACAATCATCATTCTCCGCGACAAATAGTTTTGTTGTTGTTATTGGGGAATAAATACATACATTATGAAGTATATATACAACATAAATGTGAATTATAATTGCTAATTGCACAAGCTCAATGTTCAACTGGGAATAGATAGCAAATTTTTGCAACAAAAAAAAGGCAAAAGTACATTGATGATAAATATATAAACCTTAGCTATAGTCTATATAAATAACTCTTATAAATGAAGGTCAAGTCAAGCACATTGCATCATGGGATATGCACTAAAGTAAGAAGCATGTTAATATTCCAAACATGAAAGATCATTGTAAGGCAAATCAGTTTTTTTGTTTAGTTCTGCTGGGAATATTAAATAAAAAATGATTTTAAGAACATTTCAGGACTTTAATGCTTTAAAAAGACTGATTCAGCTTTCTCAGTGTTAGAAGCCGAACTCTGGATGAAGTTTTGGTGTTTACATCACAACACACTGACCTTTGACACACACACCCCATCTGAGGAGCCGCGGAGAACAGCAGCATTTCTCTGATCGAGTCTCATTGGCTTGTGGAGATCTGGTTTCCCTGGCGATGCCTGTGAGCACCATGGCAACAGCCTCCCCGAGCTGGGATGGAGAGAGACATGGGAAATCATAGAGACATAAAAGAGAAAATAGCCGTCTCGAATAGGTAGAAAACGATCTGAGACGACAGACGAACAAAACCCTAAACACACAAATTATCTCATAATCAGAATTTGTGGAGACCAAATATAATCATTTAAAGAAACAGTTCATCCATAAATCCTAATTCTCACCCTTATGTTATTTTGGAGCACAAAAAGAGATGTTTAGCAAAATCTTGATGAGTTGCATTTATGCATTTAAAAAAGAAAATCATGCCATATTTGCATCTGCATGATTGATCACATTTTATTCATATTGCTTAGAAATCTGTTCATTGTGAATTTGAAAACTACATTTATTCTGTTAAAAAAAATATGATCAAGATTCATGTTTAAAATTCAGCTATAGCTGTGAAACAAGCAATATTCAAATCATTAAAATGCATGTGTCAGGAAACCCAGAACACACAAATTAACATATAATCAGGATTTTGGAGATCAAGTATAATCATTTAAAGGAATTTTAATTCCCTCATAAATCCCAATTCTCAGCCTTATGTTGATCTGGAGCACAAAAAGAGACGTTTAGCAAAATCTTGACCACAAAAACACTGTAAAACAGTTTCACGAGATTACTGCAGATAAAATCCCCATGCATTTGGATCATAAACTAATGAACTGAATGCGCTGCATATTAGTCAGTCATGCATAAATTAGTTACATTTATGCATTTTAAAAAAATCATGCATATTTGCATCTATATGATTGTATTTGAATAATCAGATTTATTCAAATTGCTTAGAAATCTGTTCACTGTGAATTTGAAAACTACCTTTATTCTGTTCAAAAGTATGATCATGTTTAAAAATATTGAAACGAGCAATATTCAATTAATTAAAATGCATGAGATTGAAATCAAGTTGATGGTAAATATATAAACAACCTGATTATTGTGTTTAAAACACATTCAGTTCATCATTGCTGTTACAGAAATCTGACCTGTTTCAATATAATAATTAATAATACAAATATGCATCACATTAAGTTCATTAGTTTACGTGATCCATACAGATGGAAATATTAAATGCAATTCAAATACATAAATCTTAAAGTCCCCCTGTGGTGAAAGTCCAGCTTTTAATGTGTCTATGTGGTGTTTTTAATCTGCTTTAACACAAAGCATGTGTAAGTTCATAAGTCGACAGCATTGCTGAGTATTTCCTCCTTAAAACTGCAGTGAACCAAAGACAGTCTCAAAAACACGCTTTGAAATCGCTGGTGTTTCTGACGTCACAAACTACCTTGTAACCAATCAGATCAACGTGTGATCGTCAACCAGTGGATCTCTGAGCTGAGTGAGTGAGTGGAGGCGGGGCTCATTTGCATATTCATAGAACCACGCATACTAAATGAGGCATGGGTGTCGAGTTACATTCAAGCGTGTTTTAAGGGATTTTTCAAAGAAAACACTTTTAAATATGTCATTTTGCTGATCAAAGATGAGTTTTAAGGGATTAATGAATGAGGCTTTATCATTTAAATAAATGTATTATTAATGATCTTAAGTGCTTCACACACGATGGAGACACGACCTCTCGGGTCACGGCACCATCTGGAGCTGAAACTACAACACCAGACGTCATGCTGCGTTTACACTGAAGGTTTAATGCACACACATGATCTTTTGACCATTTCCCGCCGGTTCACACACGACTGGTGTCTGATGTCTGTGTTCACACACGACTGGTGTCTGATGTCTGTGTTCACACACGACTGGTGTCTGATGTCTGTGTTCACACACTGGTGTCTGATGTCTGTGTTCACACACTGGTGTCTGATGTCTGTGTTCACACACGACTGGTGTCTGATGTCTGTGTTCACACACGACTGGTGTCTGATGTCTGTGTTCACACCAATCCCACTTACTCTGCGATATCCCTCGGGTTTAGAATGGCTGTGCTATTAACATTACTGGAAACACTTTACAATAAGGTTCATTAGTTAACAATACATTAGTTAGCATGAACTAATAATGAACTGCACTTATACAGCATTTATTAATTTCAACATTTACTAATACTTAATAAAAATCTTGTTAACATTAGTTAACGCACTGTGAACGAACAATAAACAGCTGGATTTTTATTAACTAACATTAAAGATGAACAAATACAGTAACAAATGTATTGATCATGGGTTAGTTCATGTTAGTTAATGCATTCATGTTAATTAATGAACCTTATTGTGAAGTGTTAATAAATTATTGAATTACTTGTCAGCATGGATAAGTTAAAACTGGACTGACTGATGACTGAACAAATATGAAAATATAAGCATTTGTTTACTTAAATGACTCTAAAATAAAGTCACTACATTATATAACATGAGCAGGGGTCGATTACTATAAAAGAAACAAAGTCTCATGTTTATTAAGTCTGAATTTATTTGATCAAAATACAGTAAAAATAGTGAAATACTATTCTAATGTAAATCATCTGTTTTCTATGTGAATATATAGTAAAGTGTAATTTATTCCTGTAAATGTTCAGCATCATTACTCCAGTCTTCAGTGTCACATGATCCTTCAGAAATCACTCTAATATGAGGATTTGATGATCAAGAAACATTTATGATTTTTGATGAAACCGTGATACACTACCATTCAAAAGATTGGGGTAAGGTTAAAAAAAAATACAAAATGAATACTTTTATTCATCAAGGATGCATTTAACTGATCAAAAGTGACAGTAAAGACATTTATAATGTTACAGAATATTCTATTTCAAATAAATGCTGTTCTTTTGAACTTTCTATTCATCAAAGAATCCTGAAAAATGTCATTTTTTCAGCAAAAACGATTTTTCAAAATTGATAATAATAAGAACCAATAGCAATAATTGCACACCGATAATATTTGATAATAACTGAGCATCAAATAATCATATTAGATTCTGAAGGATCATGTGACACTGAAGACTGGAGTAATGATGCTGTAAATCAGATTGTAGCCTGACTGATGTGATGGTCTATATTCACATGAATCTAATATATAAAACAGTGATCAGGCAATTTCAGCTCATCTAAAATCAAAACCATGTCAATAATTCTATCAAACTGTAGATCTGAATAAAACAGAAGTGTTGAACTGCATGAGTTTGTCATGATGCAGGGTTAGAGCGCCACCTTGTGGAGGAACGACTGCAGAAACAACTCAAGCGGTTTGTTCTTTTAAAATGTTTATTATGGTGTTGATGGGACAATGGATATGAGTAATATTTCATCTTTTCCAGTGTACACCAGATCATTACACATACACACAGAAGCACACATACGCACGTGAGAGTGTCCACATGCAGACATGCGTGTTCATCATCATCATAAAGAGAGGACCTTCAATCATATCAACACAGATTAGCACAACGGTGGATCCGTACGGGCGTTCTGTAGACTCCACAAGCAAGAATCAGTCGCTCCCACAATCTGTGCAAAACTGACACTGAAAGTGAACGTTTCAATCATCGGGTTATGAAACTGAAATGGGAAATACATCAGTCACATGATCACTGTTCTTCACGGTGAGAGACTCGCTAAGATCATTTACTCGCCCTCATGTCCGTCCGAACCCGCTCTTCTGCGAGACCCTACAGGAGACGTTTGGCAGAATGCTCACGCTGCACAGAAGGAAGGAAGGAAGCGGTTGGCGATGACGTGCGGGAGAGCAAATGAAGACAGAACATGTGTTTCTGATGATGACTCAGCACTTTCACATGAGATTCAGCGTTTCCTCACAAACATGATCACGTTCAGGCTATGGCACCAGATTCTGTGGAAGCTTGTTTCCGACACAGGATAAAAATGTTTTTTTTTTTTATTATATAAGAAAGTGGGTATTATCTCACAATTCTCACTTTTTTCTTGCAACCGCAATTCTTGTTCTTAATTTTTACAGTTAATTCTGACTTTTTTTTTATATACACTTGCAATTCTGACTTTTTCGTGATATTGTGAGATATAAACAATTGAGAGAGAAAAAAAATCTGAATTGCGGTTGTAAGAAAAAAGTCAGAATTGTGAGTTTATATTAAAAAGGTCCGAATTATCTATAAAAAAGTATTTTTTGTTGTTGTTTATATCTCACAATTCTGACCTTTTTTATATAAACTTGCAATTCTGACTTTTTTCTCAGAAGTGTGAGATATAAACAATTGAGTTTTGTTTTTTTACTTTTTCTTGCAACTGTGAATTTATATCTTGCAATTTTGACTTCTTTATAGATAATTAGCCAATTCTGACTTTTTTTCTCCAAATTGAGACAAAAAATTGGGATAAAAAAATATTACTGTGACTTTATATCTCGCAATTCTGACCTTTTTTATTATAAACTTGCAATTCAGTTTTTTTTCTCAAAAAAAGAAATAAATTGCACTTCAGTTTTTTTTTGTTAATTCTGACTTTTTTTTACATACACTTGCAATTCTGACTTTTTCATGATATTGTGAGATATAAACAATTGAGAGAAAAAAAATCTGAATTGCTTTAAGAAAAAAGTCAGAATTGTGAGTTTATATTAAAAAAGGTCCGAATTATCTATAAAAAAGTATTTTTTTCTGTTGTTTACATCTCACAATTCTGACCTTTTTTATATAAACTTGCAATTCTGACTTTTTCTCAGACGTGTGAGATAAACAATTGAGATTTTATTTTTTTACTTTTTCTTGCAAGCCATTTATATAAACTCGCAATTCTGACTTTTTTTCTCCGAATTGAGACATAAAAAATTGGGAAAAAATGTATTGCTGAGTTTATATCTTGCAATTCTGACCTTTTTTTATTATAAACTTGCAATTCTGATTTTTGAGATATAAACAATTGAGAAAAAAATTTGCAGTTCAGTTTTTTTTTACAGATAATTCTGCCATTTAGATAAACTCGCAATTCTGACTTTTTTTATATATACTTTTTAAATATAAATTTAAATATAAATTCACAATTCTGACTTCATAAACTGTTGATTCCAAGTCAGTCCAAGACAAAGTTGAGTTGCAATTACCATTATTATAATTTTCCTATTTCGTGGCGAAAACGAGCTTCCAGTGAGATTCCCTAAATGCTACCGTGTGTTTGATTGTATGATTTGTTAGTAAAAAAATACAATTGTACAAAAATGAAAGACAAAAGAGAAAGCAAAAGGCAAACCGAGTGTCTCTCGGCGGTTGGCAGATCAGCACATGTTTGGTCCATAAAGTGGCCGTCAATAACGAGAGCATGAAGACACGTGATGTTCTCCGACGTCCTGATTGGCCACACCGACACTCACGCTGGGCCTCGCTGGTTTTGATCCCACAGCCGCGCGAAACGTGGACGATGAAGATGCATGAAGACAGAAAACATTTCATTCTCCATTTTAAAATTCTCGTGGCAGGAAAGAAAGACAAAAGTGCGATGCCACTCGAATCCACTCCGGCTAAAACATCTGAGCTTGTTCGCCTCCCGAAGTCCAAACGGGCTCATTAGTAAATCTCTAGATATATCTCTCATTACTAGTCTCTGACGGGTTGGTTGAAGTATGTTAAGTTCTCTTGTCAGTTCAGTGGCGTTTTGTCTAAGAGTGTGTGTGTGTGTGTGTGTGTGTGTGTGTGTGTGTGTGTGTGTGTGTGTGTGAGTGAGAGTGTGTGTGTGTGTGTGTGTGTCCAGTCCATTAGCAGCATTTCTTCTTGCGTTTGCTGCTCTTACTCAGTTTGATCACTTCGCTCTGCTGTTGCTGCTGTTGTTTGGCCACCGACTCCTTCCGGGTCTTCAGGACGAGCTCAGTCACGCAGTTGAACATCTGACATGAAGACACACAGAGTGAACCAATGAAAACAAGGCATTTCTGAACATTAGATGTCTTCTAAAGATTATATGAAACAAAAGACCAGACTAGACAATATCATTGGAATCACATTCAGAGTGAAGTTGATGAACAATAAAAACAATGACAGCCAATCAGAATCCGTCCTGCTTTCAGAGCTCCAAATGCATGTAAACGCAGCCATTGTTACATTCAACTTTTTAAGTAATATTCACATGGATGTAGATATATATGTGTAAACTTACATCCTCCACGTTGACGTTCTCCTTGGCGCTGGTCTCGAACAGTCGGATGCCCATCTGCTCCGCAAACTTCTGCGCGTCATTGGTCTCCACCACTTTAGAGGCGGGGTCGTCATTCTTATTACCCACTGAATTCAGACCACATGACCATTAGAACCAAATATAACCAATAACAAAAACAACAGTCACATCTTAAAGGTGCAGTAAGAGATTTCTGAGAAACGCTGTTGAAAGTGGATTGGACCGAGCGGCACAACACTCTTGTAGCCAATCAGCAGTAGGGGGCGTGTCCACTCATGATGGGGGAGGAGAGAGAGTGAGCCAATCATCAGTAGGGGGCGTGTCCACTCATGATGGGGGAGGAGAGAGAGTGAGCCAATCACCAGTAGGGGGCGTGTCCACTCATGATGGGGGAGGAGAGAGAGTGAGCCAATCAGCAGTAGGGGGCGTGTCCACTCATGATGGGGGAGGAGAGAGAGTGAGCCAATCATCAGTAGGGGGCGTGTCCACTCATGATAAAAAGGAGAGAGTGAGCAGTAGGGGCGTGTCCACTCATGGGGAGGAGAAAGAGTGAGCCAATCAGCAGTAGGGGGCGTGTCCACTCATGATGGGGGAGGAGAGAGAGTGAGCCAATCAGCAGTAGGGGCGTGTCCACTCATGATGGGGGAGGAGAGAGAGTGAGCCAATCAGCAGTAGGGGGCGTGTCCACTCATGATGGGGGAGGAGAGAGAGTGAGCCAATCAGCAGTAGGGGGCGTGTCCACTCATGATGGGGGAGGAGAGAGAGTGAGCCAATCATCAGTAGGGGGCGTGTCCACTCATGATAAAAAGGAGAGAGTGAGCAGTAGGGGTGTGTCCACTCATGGGGAGGAGAAAGAGTGAGCCAATCAGCAGTAGGGGGCGTGTCCACTCATGATGGGGGAGGAGAGAGAGTGAGCCAATCAGCAGTAGGGGCGTGTCCACTCATGATGGGGGAGGACAGAGTGAGCCAATCATCAGTAGGGGGCGTGTCCACTCATGATAAAAAGGAGAGAGTGAGCAGTAGGGGGTGTGTCCACTCATGATGGGGGAGGAGAGAGAGTGAGCCAATCAGCAGTAGTGGCGTGTCCACTCATGATGGGGGAGGACAGAGTGAGCCAATCATCAGTAGGGGGCGTGTCCACTCATGATAAAAAGGAGAGAGTGAGCAGTAGGGGGTGTGTCCACTCATGGGGAGGAGAAAGAGTGAGCCAATCAGCAGTAGGGGGCGTGTCCACTAATGATGGGGGAGGACAGAGTGAGCCAATCATCATTAGGGGGAATCTCCACTAATGATGGGGGAGAGAGTGAGCCAATCAACAGTAGGGGGCGTGTCCACTCATGATGGGGGAGAGAGAGTGAGCCAATCAGCAGTAGGGGGCATGTCCACTCATGATGGGGAGGAGAAAGAGTAAGCCAAACAACAGTAAGGGGCGTGTCCACTTATGATGGGGGAGGACAGAGTGAGCCAATCATCATTAGGGGGCGTGTCCACTAATGATGGGGAGGAGAGAGAGTGAGCCAATCAACAGTAGGGGGCGTATCTACTCAAGACGAGGGAGGAGAGAGAGTGAGCGAGATGGAGATTTGAAGAAAGACTATAGAAAGTGAGATGGCTGAGAGACATTACAAAAGAGGGTTATGATCAGGCAAGAGCTTTAGGACAGACGCCGGGGTTGCATTTGTTTGTAAATACTCTAGTGCATTGGTTCCCAACCTGGGGGGTGCGGGAGCGGATATGCTTTGAGGTGAATAAAGATGCATAAAATGTTCCACTAATAATTTTATATAAAAATATTTTTTCAAAGTTTTTAAAAATTACGTAAAGTAAAGAAAGCATTTGAATTCGCCACAGAAGTAATAACATCGCTGCGAGATCTAGTGAGAAACATTCACATTTCTCCGTTATTAACGGATCAAACAGCGCTGACGTGGAAACCAGGAAGAAACATTGTGCCATGAATGAACTATCCAGTGTCCACAGATCTGCAACATTCACCATGGATTTACTGTAGTAACTGCAACCATGGAAGTTTGGCAGGAATAGTAGGCTATAATGCCTTCAAGTAACATTACGTCGGTTTTATATTGACATTATGAATACAATTGCTGCCCTCAAATGTTAATCTGAAATAAAATAAACCTTTGTTTATAACTACTACAATATTACATTTAATTTTTTCCAAGGAGCTGTTTTGTTTTATATGCTCATAAAAAGAGTGAATTATAGCTCTAGAATTGCTCAAAGTAAAAAAAATCATACTTATGATGTTAGTTTTAATATAAAAAAGAATAAAAAAAATAAAATCAAGGAAATTTCTCTGGCATTTCTTTCTTTTTGCTGTATCAAAAACGTACCGAACCGAACCGTGACACAAGTGTATCGTATCGAACCGAACCGTGAATTTTGTGAACCGTTATACCCCTAATATATATATATACATACATATATATATATATATATATATATATATATATATGGGGGGGGGGGGTCACGGATTGTTAAATATGTACACATAGGGGGGGCCCCAAGGAAAAAGGTTGGGAACCACTGCTCTAGTATACTATATGTTCATTTGTTGTTCTTCCTTGTTGGTTCATCATCTTTGCGAAGCATTATTTTGCTTCGCTTCAGCTTCGATAAAGAGACATCCACTCATGCATTTGGGGGCGGAGCAGTGAAGGGAGGGGCGTGTCTGTTTGGGTTGATTTCAAATATCAAGTGTTTCTCAGAAATCACTTACTGCACCTTTAATTAACAGCTAAATAACCACACATTGATCATCAGGAGTTCATAACATGCTAAAAGGCAGAATCTGATAAAATACCATCAAAAAATGTCAAATTCTTATTTCATCTCTGAAATATTAAACATATACATAAACATTAAAGAAATAGACTAAAAGATAAAGAATATTATGTCTATTTTTAGGACTATTCTTTTTAAGATATTTTCTTTTTTGTATTGTGTAATTAATTCAATTAAACACATTTTCTTCCAAACAATATCTCATAAAATAAAGAAATAATAGTATAAAAAAAAACTAAAAAATGACCATAACTTTCTTCATAGGTAGTTGAGATTAATTTTAATTTCATTCTTAAAAAAAAAGCGCCCTTTAAATTAATATATAAAACTATTGCACATCATCAACTAATAAAAACGAAGATTAAGAGATCCATGAAACATGAATACTTTTATAAACGTATTTGTCACACCGCATGACCATGTAAAGTGAGCTAGTGGAGACAAAAAGCTGAAACATTTAAAATACTGTATCTTTAAGGAGAAAAATGTGTGCAACAGAAGGACCAGGACATTTCTTTGTGAAATTCATCCAAAAAAGCAACAATCTATTTACCTAATATTCGACAAACGTCGTCACAGTTTTGATTGATTTCATGAAGCCAGCGTTTGACGTTCACGAACGACTCTGCGCTGCTGACGTCATAAACCACTATAACGCCGTGTGTGCCTCTGTAGTACCTGAAAGAGATCACATGACACAAACAAACATAAAAACACAATAAAAGTCCTGATCTGAGATCAGCCACAGACACACTGATCAACAATAATTCAGTGCCATTGCAGTAGATTCGTTGCGAGAAACAATTGAAAACAGAAAAATATTAAAAAATTCAAACTTATAAAAGTTTTAAAGTTATAAAAAGCTTATTTTTAAGGGAATATTGCTACTTTAAATGATTTATGGGTGCATGGGTTAATGTTTAATCAGAATAACTTCCTCTTGCAGCATCTCTTCTCTTATGATGTGGGTGGAGTTATAACCTGTCACTCACATGAGATCAGCCAATAGCAGACCACAACCATCCAATCAATTCCTCACAGACACAATCAAGCCCTGCCCACATTTGATCTTGTTCCTGAAGCGGATATTAGGGGTGTCCATGGTTAATCGATTAACCGTTAAAAATTGCGTAACCGAGTGAAACATTTTGCTCGGTTAAGTGGCGTCAATGGCATGCATTGAATTTAGTTGTAATACATTTTTGCACCACCAGAGACCGCTAGACCAGTTTTCTAATATGAAGCGGGCAAAGAAAGCGCGCGTCCGAGAGTGAAGGCTGTGCGCGAACCAGAAACAAACATAGTATCCGCGCCACTGATCGCAGCACAATAATATCTGTCTGCAGAGCCACAGCCAGAGCCCGTCTACGGAGAGCCTGCCCACTCCCTATTAAGCCCTATTGTACCGAATTTTGGTTGTAGTACCACCAGAGCTCCACTGGGGGCGATCGCCATGAGTGCAAAATGAATGGGAGTCAATGGGGCTAGACGGCTAAATGTGTCTCTTTCACCCGATTGCCGTTGAGAAATCTCAGATCTGATTGTAGATTTTGCAAGTTCAACATGGGTTATAGGTCAAAAGTTGAATGAACGAGTACTTATGTCGTTTTGATTTCTTACAGGTTGAGTTGTTGTTGCCCATAACACGCTAGCATTCTGCTAATGACGTCAGCATTCTGACGTCATTGACCTTTTGAAAGACTTTTTAAAGCAAATAAGTGACTCTAAAAAATCTAACACCCAGCAATGTGTAATTTCTTTGCATCTCCTTTCGAATACAACATTCAAATTACTAGACAAAAAATTATATCCTGAGAAAAGTGGATTTTGAGGGGTATAGCGCCATAGACCTCCATTCATTCTGCACTCGTCCTGTGAGCGCCCTCATGTGGAGCCAGAGTGGAACTGCAACCAGTTCAGAAGCCAGAAGTATAGTAAGAGTGAAACTTCTCGCCATATTAGACATTCTCTGGCCACAGCTTTACCCCAGCAGTTTTACCCCGCGCATGCGCAGTTTCATCACCCATACAATTTGTATTATGCATTTCCTAAACATGTACTTGCTAATCAAACACTTTATATGAACAAACTACTAATCTATAAAACACAATCGGTCTTCCGACCTTTTACTATTGTGTTGATATGCGCGAGGGAGAGAGAGCAATACAGCGCTCGTGTTGTGTGAAGGCGGTGAGAGTGCGGGCGCGCGCGGCCGGGGCTCTCTCACTGCTTGTTCTTATGCGCCCTGTCCACTGATCTAAATAATTAGTTGCTACGACGACTTATTTGTTCCCTCGTTTTAATAAATCGTGGACACGTTGAACTAATTGCCTCCCTCATTTTGATTTAACGAATTACAACGTGGCCAAAAACAGTTTGATACTATTAATTAGTGAATGCTATGACCTATTTTTGTGAATTGGTGAATATTCAGGTGAATTATTTCGTGGCAACGAATTAATAATAATTATTAAACTGTTTTTCTTACCTGTGAAGATAGCTCTTCAGTGAAGGCCGACTATTCTCGTACAGCTTTTTATTCCTTTTTTTTTGTGAATTGGTGAATATTCAGGTGAATTGTTTCGTGGCCACGAATTAATAATACCTCAGCACGTTTTACAAGACCCTTCTCGATCGCAGCGGCAACAAGCACTTTGATCTCTTGATTTAAAAAAAAAACCATTTCAGCGCTAGATCGCCAAAAAAAAAAAAAAAAACGAACGAAATGAATGCTCTGCTAGTTAACTGGAGATGTTTTGTTTATTTGTATTGGTATTCGTGCCGCGAGATGTTTCAAAAGTGGCGGGGACAATATCGACCTTAGAAAATAGTGGTGGGGACATGTCCCACCCGCAAATTACGCCTATCTCGGGGTTGCGGCGCGCACACTATGGTTAACCGAGTATTAACCGCTAAGGGCCACGGTTAACGGTTAATGAAAAACTTGAAAACGTGCAGCCCTAGCGGATATACGTCACAATACGGAAGACAAGACTAGCACTATTAGGGTTCAGTCAATGTGGCGTCTATTTCAGCTGAGAAAATTAACGTTAAAGACACACCGGCGGACAGTAAGGGGAGTAAACGAAAATGTGCGCTTTAGTGGAAATGCGGAAATGAACGTTACTTGAGGATGTGGAGAGTGTCAAAATAAAGGTACCATACATATAAAGGGCTGGGAGAAAAAAATCGGTTCACCTAGCTATCGCAATTTATTTATTTTTCGAATCTAAAATCTATTTTTTTATTCCAGAATCGATATTAATTCAAAGTCAATTGCTTTATTTTTGTCCTTGCTTGTAGACGAGGTTGACAGAAGTTAGCCACTTTCATTCCAACAGAGGATGAAATGTGTCGTCATCTATGAGTGTTAAGTGACGTACGTGTGGAAGAGACGTGAGACTGAACGCACAGAAAGCCCTCGCGCTACTCATATACAGAGAGAGAGAGAAGACAGTAGAGCTGCACAATTCATCTTTAAAAGACTGTGATCTCCATTCAGACACACACGCGAGCTTTCAATCTGTCTGTCTGACCCGGAGAGAGTCGTCATGAAACCGCTTCACAATACATAAAAAAGGCGAAAATATCTTGTTGACATATAACAGTAAAATACTTAATGTTAAGGTCTGAATGGAACCCATTTAGGATACCCATGAACATTAAAACATAGAGGCAGGAAGAAGTACTTTAGAAACCAGCCTTTATTAATTATTAAGAGATGGGGTTTGGGGCTGGGTCTGTGGGACTGTTTCTGGGGGACGAGTCTGAGGGAAGAACAGGAGACAATGGTAAGGAGAATGCAGAAGACAAAAGGTAGGTAAAATAAAAAGTGAATCCCCAGACACAGTCCCACAGACCCAGCTCCAAACCCCATCTCTGCAATAATAATTAATAAAGGCTGGTTTAAAGTACTTCTTCCTGCCTCTGTGTATTAATGCTCATGGGTAGCCTAAATGGGTTCCATTCAGACCTTAACATTAAGTATTTTGCTGTTATATGTCAACAAGATTCAACAAGACATGTTCACCTGGATATACCCAATGTTTAGATCTGTTGTGGTATTTATGCAAATTAGCACATACATAACTAGATTATGCACCGTTTGTCCATGTTAACAAACAATTTCAAAAAACTTGTAATACATTTTTTGTTTGTCTTGATGTAAGTTATCAACTCAGTAATTTTCATGGTGATATCTAAAGGTTAACAATTTTACCCTATTCACGTAAGAAAAAGAAGGAATAGGACATATTTGGGTCTTTTTCCAAACTTTCCCCTAATGGGATTCTTCTTTACTCAGGACATATTGAGGATACAAAATCAGTTGAGTTTGCTTCTGTTGCAATTTGTTCAACCTTTTTTCATAAAATGACTGGACTATAATGAAAACCTAATAATAAGTCATAAAAATGTAAAATTAAAATAAATTAAATAATCGTAAAATAAAACGCTTACTAAAAAAGATGGAATATTTTATTTGTTCACGTGCACGTCATGTGACCATTAATCAACACCAAAGAACTGCAAACATGCAAATTTGTTGTTAAATTATTGAAATGTTAAATTTGAGGAGTAAGTAATTAAATATTTCAGCACAAAAAGGTTCGGCTGACAAAAAAAAAAAAAAGTTTGAGAACCGCTGATTTAAAGGATTAAACAGACTCAACGAAGAAACTGGTCTGGAACGCACGGCATGCACGGCATGCACACAGATCTGCGCTGATTCAGTTCTAGATCATCTGATCATGCTCTCAGCGGCCCGCACAACTCCAGTCTGACCA
This sequence comes from Scardinius erythrophthalmus, assembly GCF_964197995.2. Lineage (NCBI taxonomy): Eukaryota > Metazoa > Chordata > Actinopteri > Cypriniformes > Leuciscidae > Scardinius > Scardinius erythrophthalmus. The sequence goes on from NC_138225.1 coordinate 1,470,052, forward strand.
GTTTAACTCCTGAAAACAGTGGAACAGTCTGTTATTTTTCTTTACAGTGAAATATTATATTAATAATATTCATTCTGTTGTGAATAAGAGACAAGCAATCCAGTTTAAATGATTCCTAATGCCTCTTTCACTTCCTGTGAATCACATCATCACTGACAGGAAGTGGTGAACATCATCAGATGTTCCCATGTAAAAACGTTCATTTGGTGATCTGACACTTGCAGAACACACAGAGGTGCGTCAGGTCTGGAAGAGTCAGCTGGTGCAGTGTGTGTCGGCTCTTTCCCGTGAGCTGAGTGTGTGTGTATGAGCTGATCCTGAGATTCACTTATTCTAATAGGAGAGCGTGTGACGATCATCCCTGCGCTCCGCATACCAGCGACGCCATCAACAGCGTCTTTGTGGAGCTCAGACTCACTCCCGTCTCCAACACACAGCTCAACACACAGCTCAACACACAGCTCAACACACAGCTCAACACACAGCTCAACACACAGCTCAACACACAGCTCAACACACA
>NC_138225.1:1478071-1488071 GCF_964197995.2 Scardinius erythrophthalmus
TATACTGAAAAATATATGAAATACAATATATTGAATAATACACAAGGAATTGCCACTTTTCATTTATGAAAAATATATATTTAAAATATATTTACACTGTAAAATGTCATTAATTGAGTGTACTTCAAAAACACGAGGAACAAGATTTCCTTACATTTCTTAAGGGGGTGTTTTAATCAAAGTTGTAAGTTACTAGTACAAAGACTTAAGGGTGTTGGGACAATGATAGACTTTGTATTTATTTCTATTTATTAAACTGTAAATACTTTGTGCATGTCTGAAACTTCACTGAATATATGCATTTAAAAAAGAATAACTCCAATACAATTTAGATAAAGCAACATGTAGCATATTCTCAATGTTTCTTGATCTTCTGCTGGACTGAAGCACAGGCTCTGTTCTTCAGCACAAACCCTTTAAACCCCAACAGAACATTAAACACTAACAGGTCTGTGAAGATCTCAGCAGAGGAGGGTTAAACAGCTCCACAAACAGCATTACCAACTTCACTTATTACTAACCAGACTGACTTTATTTCTGTCAGACGTCTACACAAGTTCTTACAGAGAATTAACATTTAGATTTAGATTGAGATTTAGATGTTGATGATTTATTGAAAATAACATAATATTAGTCACCAGATTGTGATCAGTGTTTGATTTTAGTTGGGCTCTCGACTTTATAACATTATAACATCAGCAGAAGAACAAGAAACATTGAGAATATGCTGCATGTTGCTTTATTTAAAATGTAGAAATCTATTGAAGTGATTTCTATTAACTTCTATGTTAAGTTGATGTTTTTTTGTATTTATTCAGTAAAGTTCAGTGAATAAATACAAATAAATTCACAGTCATTGTCCCGACACTCTTTTGTATGTCATTCTATTAGAAACTTTCAAATTTGATTAAAACGCCCTTGAAATTTAAGCAAATCCATAAATGTTTTCCACGTTTTCGAAGTACACTCAACTAATGACATTTTACAGTGTAAATATATTGTGAATACATTTCTCCAATAAGTATATTTACACCATATACTTATCATAATATATTGATCATAAATATTGGAAATATATTTTCATTCCGTAAGGGTATCTAGTCGCGAGCCTGAATTCTCAGACAGTTCTGTCCAATACAACACTTGTAGATTAAGAAATGGTCCGTACACAGTCGCTGTATGGAGAGAAGTAGCCAGTAAAATAAGCACTTCCTCCACTTTGGATCTGCCATGCTGCTGTTACAAAGCTCTATCAGCACAGATCACTGAAACAAAGACGTTTTCCACTTTTCACCAAATTTGACCTCCACATTAAATTTAAAGGGTTAGTTCACCCAAAAATGAAACTTCTGTCATTAATTACTCTCCCTCATGTCGTTCCAAACCTGTTAGACCCTAGTTTATCTGCAAAACACAAATGAAGATATTTTTGATGAAATACGAGAGGATTCGGTCCTTACATAGGCAGCAACGTCACTACAACTTTCAAGGCCCAGAAAGGAAGTAAAGACATTGTTAAATAGTCCAAGTTATGAAGCGATGAGAAAACCTTTTGTGCACATATTTTAATAATGTCTTTATTAACTTTCTGGGCCTTGAAAGTTGCAATGGCATTGTTGCATATGAATGGATCAGAATCCTCTTAGATTGCGTCAAAAATAACTTCATTTGTGTTTCAAAGATGAACAAATGTCTTACGGGTTTGGAACAACATTATGGGGAGTAATTAATGACAGAATTCTTTCATTTTTGGGTGAACTAACCCTTTAAGGGAACCCTGTTGTCAATATAAATGGGTCTCTTTGTAGATTCCAATTAAAATGACTTAATTCTGACTTTCACAAAAAAATGGAAAGTGTGACATTTCATAAGACATTTGAAAAACAGCTTACCCTTTGTTGTGTGTGGTTTGTCCAAGTGCTTGCCAATTGGCTGCAGTTCTTTATCCTTGCCTGTTATAAAACATATGAGTACAACAGAGGAGACTTTAAATACAGATAATATACAGTAATGGCACAAAATGCTGACTAAATGGATACCAGTAATTGTGCCATACATCTAATTTACCAAATATATTGGGGTTTATTTTGATATGAAATGATATGAAAAAAAATAAAAGCAAGTGAAACCATGCAAATCATAAAGTACTGGTTCTTTAAAAGGAAAACAATATCAGAAGTCTTCATAATCCTCCTGTTTAATTTAAATCGTATTACCTTTGGATGGTTGTTCAACTTCATTAGTGGACTCCACTGATTTGTCTGGACAAATAATAGCTCTCTTAGTAAAAGAATATTAAACAAGCAATCCTAAATATCAGTAAGCACACTCAAACTGTTCTTCCAGTAATATTCTAACTAACTGTGCTCTAAAGACAGGATTGACAGGATAATACAGCAAAATATGAAGAGCTCGTCTCAATGTGTTGGAGCAATGGCGGGAGATCTCTGTGCGAGCCAGTTGAAGTTGGATGTCAGAGCTTTGCTGGGAAATTAGTTCAGCAGACTCTAAAACTTCTCGGTTTTAAAGGGAAGAAGAGCTATCAAGAACATTCATGAGGCTTCTGAAGAGGCCTTGCAATGGGCGGATCTGTGGCTTTATTTTGGGGAACCCTGTGGCTCACTGTCTAGGGTGCAGACTGAGCACTGTGACCTGGGCTCAAATCTAACCCAGGCCCTCTACTGCATGCCAACAAATTACCAATGTGTGGGCCAACTGCTGACTAGAAGGGCCTGCTGACTGAAAACGGCAAGCTCAATGTTATGATGTTGAAAAATGCCCCAACGTTCACTTGTTTTACGAACATAAGAATGACCTAGCAACCGAAGGTATATAAACGAAAGCATTTAATACAACTAACCTTTGTTTTCATGCTCTGATATAAAAACATGGTCTTCTCCCGTTCATCATTTACAGTTTTTGTGTGCGCCTTCATGTATCGGTATTCACAAGCATTGTGATGTGCTCTAAGTTTCTGGAGGTGACCCAAGTGACAGCTTTGAACCTACAAAACAAACAAACAAAAAAGGTTTTTGGAAGCTTTTCTTTTGCCATTTATGCTACCTGCAGAACTGAACCTTCAAATAAGGATTTATTGTTGACAGTAGGGCTGTTGGAACGAATTCCGAAATTCGAATATAATTCGAATATTTAAAAAATCAATACTATTCGAATGCTGAAGTTCCTATTCGAATATTGCTTTTGTACATTAAAAAAAAAAATGCAATCTTGCCTTTCTTGTGCGCATGTGAAAATGAAATGCTTTTGTTTCGTCAGATGAACAATAACGTTTTTGAATCGTAACACAATTGTGCACGTTATCCACGCACGCAGTATCATAACAATACTGTCAAAAATCGCGGAGAGCAATGTCTGCACGAAAACGGAGATCACCACTCCTGACAATTTGAGAAGCGATGTGTTGAAGGTGTTTGGATTTCAAACCCTTAATGGAAAAACTGACAACGTTACACCCTGACAAGCTAGGCGATCTGTCCGAGGAACCGCCGCTAAAACAGGCAAGAATTATTCTTTTCTACCTCTCTCCTCATCACGGTTACGAGCTGTCCGCACGTTAAGGGATTATAGCGAGGCGGTTGTTATAGCGAATAACAACCCCGACAGGCTGAACTTATTACATGGCTATACAAAATAAATAAACAATTTGACACAAAATATTGATTTAAAAAGGAGTTTATTGATTTAAAAACGATTGTACTGCTTCCGCTAAAGAACATAGACCGTTCCGCGTCCATAGCAACGCTGTTTTTCATGGCAATGCGTGTTATACTTCGCACTCGCAGCGGTCTGTTATCAAGAAATAACAGACCGCATCAAAGAGTATAGAAGTACTTCTATACTCTTTGACAGCATTCTACATTAGAATTCAACCAAGCCATGTAATAAAAGGCAATAACAGACAAACTGACACGGTTTATCTGTGAAGATATGAGACCGATCAACATCACGCATTGGCGATCCATAAGACTGTGTAATGTCGTAAATATTAATAATAGGATACATTTGAGCATTTAATATTCGAATATTATTCGAATATTGAATAAAATAAGGAATGGAATTCGAATAGCATTATAGAGGAAGATTGACAGCCCTAGTTGACAGCAAACACTCTACCATGTGAGCCACAGGGGATCCCCTATATTCCACGGAACAACTCATAAAGAGCAGCAAAATAAAAGGATAAAATAGAATTCAAATAGAATTTCTCAAATTAGAAATGTCTTAGTTATGGATACAGTGTCCTGTAACACAATTGTGACCCTGGACCACAAAACCACAAAAATCTGAATACATAATCTTTCCATTGATGTATGGTTTGCCAGGACAGGACAATATTTGGCTGAGATACAACTATTTGAAAATCTGGAATCTGAGGGTCCAGAAAAATCTGAATATTGAGAAAATCGCCTTTAAAGTTGTCCATTTCTATTGGCGATTGTGCTGCATCCACTCACAAAAATAAATGTTTTATATATTTGAGGTAGATAAGAATAGGACAGAGGCCGCACTATGCATAAACGTTTTTTATTCGTTGCACAACGTTTATGCATAGTGCGGCCTCTGTCCTATTCTTATGTATTATATTTTTAGGCCAGCACTCTAAAAAGTGTATTATCAAAAATTGAGTGAAGCCTGCTCCTATCCTCATTAACCATATATTTGAGGTAGGAAATTTACAAAATATCTTCATGGATCATAATCTTTACTTAATATCCTAATGATTTTTCGCATAAGAAAAATCGATAATTTTGACCCATACAGTGTATTGTTGGCTATTGCCACAAATATACCCGTGCAACTTAAGACTGGTTTTGTGATCCAGCGTCACAATTGTGTTTGTCCGGTATAGGTTCAGTTGGTTGCCAACTATATAGTTAGTTAGTTGATAAATTTGTTGTCTTGTCAATCAGTTAGTCAGTCAGCTCCTTTACTGAACACAATAATTACATTATAACATACTTTACACTGCTGTTGGATGAATCAAATTAAAATAGCATGCTTTTTAATGCGTCTAACGAAGTTATTTCATTTTCAGAAAAACCTGTTCCCTTATATGGGTCATTAGCTGAGACCTTAATCTAGAAATATATCAATTTATAATAATGTAGTATTAAATAATAAAAACTAAAAACTAACTTCTAAAACTGTTTTGTCCCTTACCTCAACCAACAGTTTTATTTATATAACCCTGATGGCAGATGGCAGATTCTTCTAGAATGATCATTTTTATCAAGCTTGTATATTTAAATTCAATAATTTCACTTAAATGACAATGAAGATTACCTATTAATTGTAATTTAAGTGAAATTACAGAACTTAAATATACAAGCTTGATAAAAATGATCATTCTATAAGAAAATTTCAGATGGCAGATATATATATGTTTATCTGTGGATATAGCCTACCTTTGTTTTCTCTTCTGTCACATCATCTGTCACATCATCTGTCACATCATTCACTGCAATGTAAATCACAAAGACAAAAAAAGTATTGTTATTTTAAATATTTTTCCATTTTACTTCCTCCTACTATAGCCCTTATGCACCAGAGAAACAAGCGCGCTGCATCTTTAGAATATTGTCTTTGAACTTCCGTTTTTGCGGACGCTCTGTATATCTCTCTGGCATTCGCTCTCCAGGAGTAATTAGCTTTTGAAGTGGATTTTCTTAATGTAAAGTTAACGAAGATGTCTTAACAAATGTCAGTAGAACGGGAAGATTTTAAAACGAGCCGTTCATTCATAAATAGACAAGATCGCTGTGAAAATACAGACCGGAAGACAAAAGACAACGAGCTACATAAGGTCTATAGGATTAGGCTTAAACAAGAGAATCATCAGTATCGAATAACAAACTAATACATTTAAAATAAGTATATCAAAATAAGGCTGATATCAATGACACCAATTTAGCAAAACCTGTATTTACCACAAATTTAATGTGAACTGTGACTTTTAATTTCATACAATGATAAAAAATTACAACAAAAACTTAACTATCGTATCGGCTGAAATTGACAGTACACAGGACAACATGTTGTATTTCCTCAGCACGAAGTTAATTATATCAGTGGTTCAGTAACTGGACATTACTAACATGTCAAGTTTAGGGATAATTGGCCAAATTTATTTAGCCATTAGAAATTCATTTTCACCAACGATGAATGCATGTAAAATACATTTTTTAGATATCAGCGAGGTATTTTTTTATCTTTATATTGAACATGAAGAAAAGTACACTTGGTTTCACAATAACATGATCATATGGCTAGACATATTTATCTCGTTTAATGCCACAATACCAAATCTTCTGTCCTTTGAAAGCGTCTCAAATGTTTAACAAAAAAGTAAAAATACTGAAATGTTTTTTTAAATGAACTTTTTCACTAAAATAAGCAGATATAATCACCTACTTGACTTTAATTTCTAACAGATGATCTGTTTTATTTTTTTATCAAACCGTAAAGAAAATGTACAGATCAAGTTATAACAAAAAAAAATGTAAGTTTACAAAAATCAACCTTAGATTATATTAATTACTACAATCATCCCTTAATTACTTTGTGATAATGTAGTGGCCTCTAAACTTCTATTTAAACTGACCGGTTATTAATTAAAACATTATTTACCTAAACAAAAGATAGCAGATTAAAAAATTGAATTTCATGCACATCCATGAACTTGGCATGGTGTTGCAAGAGAATGAAAGGAGGGCGCATGGGGGGCTATGATGGATATTTCTTTTTCTCCAAGATTGTGCTTTTAAAAACCTTGGTTACTCTGGCTCATTAAGCTACATATATAAGCTTTAAGAATTAGGCTATTTTAAGTAATAAATGACGCACTACAATTTGACATAGCGTACCACAAATGAGTAAAATGTGTTTTGTAACCTACTATGTGCGTTCGATATAGAGGCGATGTCAAAAGCGTCAGTATATGACGCCCTAGGATTAGAATGCCCAAGGCGTCATATACTGACGCTTTTGACATCGCCTCTATATCGAACGCACATGGCACCCTTTAGCGTCAGTATGAGACGCAGATAGATATGGGCCAGAAGGCGCGTCAGTATATGACGCCCTAGGATGAGAATGCCCAAGGCGTCATATACTGACGCTTTTGACATCGCCTCTATATCGAACGCACATGGCACCCTTTAGCGTCAATATGAGACGCAGATATATATGGGCCAGAAGGCGCGTCAGTATATGACGCCCTAGGATGCCATGTGCGTTCGATGTAGACGCGACGTCAAAAGCAACTGACGCCCTAGAGTGAGAATGCGTTGCATTATCTCACCTGTGCATCCAGAGCTGCCATTCGTAACGTTAGTCTGCAAGCACATGTGTCATAGACAGTCAGACATCATGGTCAAACATCACATTACACTGTATTTAAAACTGCAATGATAAAATTTGGCAATGTATTAAAGTAATTGACACTGTAACATAAGCCAATACAATACTGAAAATAAATGCCATTTATTGTCTGATCTTGAAAACTGCATTACAGAAGTAGAAAAAATTGTTCTGAATTTAACTTCCCTCTTGCTTTTTTGAAACCCATTATTAGTGTTTATAGTGATAAAACGCATGAATCTCAGGCCTGGCCTCAGACTCCTCATGGCTGCACGTGTAGGCCGCAAAAGATCCAACTCCTGGCCATCTTAGATTAATGTTACCAAAAGTGAGCTAAACATCTAGGTGAAGTAACAGGGACGCAAAATATGTCTTTCAGAAGTAACAAAGACAACAACATATTAAATTAGGCGAAGTTTAAAAGCGGATTACCGCTAAAAATGCAGTCACCTATGCAATCCTAACTGTGGCCTTAAAACATGAGCTTAAGACTCTTAGGAATCTAAAGCCCTAATTAATATATTATTGTTAGACTATCATTATTTTCATTTTGGTAGATTAATCTATACTTTATGCAAAGCTGCTTTGAGATTATGATTAATGTGAAAAGCGCTATGGAAAATAAAATGACGTGACATTTACGTTACGATATATGTGCAAACAATAAGTTAAATAAACAGCACCATATTATTTTGAGAACCTTGTACAAAAAGTCAAAAACTTACTTTTTCGTCGGATGTCTCGTCTCCTCTCGTCTCCATCTCGCCGTGTCCGTCTCATCCCTGCCTCTCGAGCATCTGAGTGTCGCAGGTGTGAGACGCGGGGGGTGTGTGTGTGAGACCCGGGAGAGTGGGGGAGGGGACGGTCGCGGTGGGGACTCGAACCTCAGGTTCTGTGTGATCTGGGTCCGCCATTACTGACATTCACTCGGCGCACTATATATATAGCTATGTTTATTACCCGCGAAAAAAAAAATTCTTGTGCAGTTTTTGTATTATTTTAAAAAATGATGTATGCACATATGCTCTGATAATATAGTGTATAGGATATATTATGTTATAAAAGAAATACATTTTCTGCTCAAATTCAGATATGTTTTTTTTTAAGTACAAATAAAATTTCAGAATGTAGATGTTAAAATACATATTAAATGTGATATTTAAAAAAAACACATTAATGAATGGAACCAATTTGGAACTTTTAAAACAACTCACAAAAAGATTGACATTCATAAAAATAAAAAAAAATAAAAAAAATATTAGTAGACCTTGTACTCACCAGAACAGATATTATTTTTACCCTCTGAGAGGAGATCAAATAAATAAAATAGGTTTGAAAGCAGTGAGGCTTATTATGGATACGAGGCCTCCGCACACGATAACGTCCTTTAGAAACTGTGTATACTGATTCTGAAACTCTTTAACTGCATTCTCCTCCTCACTACTGTTAAAATAACAACAAACATCTTCACAGAAAGTGCTCTCCTTGCTGTTCAAGATAATGACTGACACCATGTATTGCTAGCACTTCTCCTGCTACTGCTTTCTCTCCAGACACACTGCTTGTTGTATTCCTCATTAGTCGCTCTGGATAAAAGCGTCTGCTAAATTAATAAATGTACATGTAAATGCGCTCACCTAAACAGCAGTTCGCCAGGTAGAGGAGAATGGAGAAAGACTTTATTTGCAAACTACATAAATTAACTGTCAATTCAAGTTAAAAACACTATCACGTGATTTCATTTATGGTAAGAATAACACATAGTAAAAATAATTCAACAAACGCTGAAGCAGTTTCTCCACACTGGGAACCCTTCCGGCTCAGCACTGGTGCAGATTCTCCCACAATGACATGAAACTACTTAGAGTAACACCTAACTTAAACAGAAATAAGAGTGTGTTGTAGACATTTACGTTTGCATGTGTACTGCATACATCCATACACTGGTGTGTGTTAGACTAGTGATTATGACACAGTGCTCATCATGTCCAGGATCTGAGTTCACCCGGTCAGATTAGCCATAATGATTTAGCACCTGCTCTCACCAACATCTGGACCCAGAGGTCAATGTGCAGCTAGGGTTAGGGTTAGGGTTAGGGTTAAGGTCAGGGAGAGGTACTGGTCCACCACATCCAGATGCTGACAGCATTAGGGTTAGGGTGGGGTCGGGTCAGGTTAGGGTCAGGGTACTGGTCCACCACATCCAGATGCTGACAGCACCTCTGCTTCATGCCCTGCTGGCTCTATTATCTGCTCTGCTAACAGGACTGCTGGTGATGGTCAGTCCTCCACTGTGGCCTGTGGCTGCTCCTGCTGTGACACTGGGAACGGGAGCGCAGACGCTGGCACATGCTTACCTCAGCAGCACAGGGGCATTAGCCATGTTCTTAGCTAGCCATCATTGCCCCTCTTCTGCTTTACAGCAGCACATCTGGATGCTGGATCAGTAGATTATTTCTACATCTGTTTATCTCTCACGCTGTGCTGTTCACTTCCGTTAGCTTCATGAGAAGAGCTGTGTCTGGCCCGTTCTCTCACACTGAGCACTCTTCTGCTGAGAGTTCTGCTAAAGCAGTGTCAGTCTCTCTCTGCTAGCTCACAGCATCTAGTAAGGCACACG
>NC_138225.1:1493071-1618071 GCF_964197995.2 Scardinius erythrophthalmus
ATGTAAATGAACATCTCATTAAGACTAATGCGACGCTGTTCTCAAAACTACATGTTTCACCGTGTCCAAGATTCCAGCGACAAATAGTTTGTCCACACTAGACGTGACGCGGCTGTGAGATGCGTCAAAATCAATCAAAACCCACAGCCAATCAGAACAGCGTGTGTGCGGGGTCCGACAATCAGAACAGCGTGTGGGCGGGGTCAGCCAATCAGAACAGCGAGTGGGCGGGGTCAGCCAATCAGAACAGCGAGTGGGCGGGGTCAGCCAATCAGAACAGCGTGTGGGCGGAGTCTCACGGCACCAGAGCGTAATCTCGACGGCACTCTCAAGACAATGGATAAGTCGCTACATAATCAAATTCACTAATATTACACCATTTAAACATTATTAAAAACACATAGGCTACTGAGTTACTAAAACAATCTTTGTCAAAGAATACACTTGTTTGTTCACAGTTTGAACGTTCTTGTTTCCATTTGTTTAATTTGAAGATCTGAGGTGAATTATCCACTGTTGCTTTTACAGCCTCAAAGCTGGAGCACTAAATGATATTCAGAGTCACATGACACGCTTTTAACATTAAATAAAGTACATAAACAGCACCTGAGATCATCATCGCCACACTTTGTGTTTGTTGTTCCAGCGCGACGTCGCAGAAAAATAGAAACCGTTTCTAAAACAGAATCATCGCGTGTCGCCGTCGCGGCTGGATAGGACACACACTGATTAACATGGAGAAGAACCTTATATCGCGCGTCGCGCCGCGTGTGGTTAGCACACGGTTTCAGAAAGCATCAGTTTAATGCGACTCACGTGGAGGTGATGGTCCTGAATCGCTCCTGTCCGGCTGTATCCCAAATCTGCAACTTGACTTTCTCCCCGTTTATTTCCACCGTGCGAATCTTGAAGTCCACGCCGATCGTGGTGATGTAGCTTCCTGCAACGACACAGAAATCAGCATAAAAATCACTAAATCATCCTGGAAATAAGCTCAATGCTGCTGATTATTTTGAGTAGGGCTGCACAATATATCGAAATGATCAAAATATAATATATATATAATGTATATTATCGCAACGGCTTGCAATAACTGGGGTCATGAATAAAAGACAAGCTCTCGGCTGAATAACTTTTGTAGCTTTAATAAGAATCAGGATATATTTAATTCATACAGTGAAAACTAATCAGTGTTTTATTTTTACATTTGATTATTGAGTTTGTGTTGTTAATAACCCTAATGTAGGATAACCTGAACCCCGAGGTTTACACTGATGTTAAAATAACACTAATTATATACAGTAAAACACTGATGTTCACTGTCAGAAGCTGTAGGGATGTTTTACTGTCACAATAAGAATGTGAAACGCATATGTAGGTTATATAATTTTAAATATATTTTAAAGGTAATTTAAGTTTATCTCATTTTTCTTCAATATCGTGCAGCCCTGATTTTTAGCATAACCCTCCATAAATCTGCATGCATCTCAATGGATATACTTATTTTTCATAGATTTGTAAGCTTTATTACTCGCTGTAACCTTTCTTACATTAACCAGCATTAAATTATGTAGAACAGCATGACCTACAGCAGTGTCCGTATGTGTGTGTGTGTGTGTGTGTGTGTGTGTGTGTGTGTGTGTGAGTGTGAGTGTGTTAGTAATCAGTTTTAGTGACAGTAATGTGGCTCTGTATCTTCTTTCACAGTTAATGTTTGTTAAAAGCACATGTGACGTGTTGATCCTACCCGAAAACGTGTTATCAGCGAATCTCAGGAGTAAACTGCTTTTGCCGACACCTGTGGACACACAGACATTAGAGTTCACAGCTTTACACCGAAAACATATTACATGACATTCATGAGCTCTTTCTGTGCTTTTATAGTGTGTGTGTGTGTGTGTGTGTGTGTGTGTGTGTGTGTGTGTGTGTGTGTGTGTGTGTGTGTGTGTGTGTGTGAGAGAGTGAGTGGAGTGAGTGTTTGTGTGTGAGAGAGAAAGTGTGAATGTGTGTGTGAGAGAGAGAATTGAATTGAGAGTGTGTGTGTGTGTGTGTGTGTGTGTGTGTGTGTGTGTGTGTAAGAGAGAAAGTGTGTGTGTGTGTGTGTGTGTGTGTGTGTGTGTGTGTGTCATTACATGCCAACATCTCAACATTAAGTAAAATAATGTCTCCTCATAAATCAAATGCTTAATATTTAACACCACATTTGATGTTCATACACACATTCTGCACATTCTGTCACATACACTTCAAATAATATGCTAATCAGTGTAACATATTCATATTCTACCTTATTAGATAATAAAAAATGAATTTCAGAACACACCCAGACTGAATGACTCTAAACTCAGTTGACAGGCCCATTACATCAGTTAAAGCAGAAACAATAACAATGTCATTTATAAGCTGTCAAATCACTCAAAGTCTGCATTACGTGTGTATCCAGCGCAAAAAGCCCGGGTTAGGTCGTTATAGTGAATGTAAATGTCGTTGTAAGCGACTGAGGCCTGTTTCCGTTTCTCATCCCCGCTGTTTCCTTACCGCTGTCCCCGATGATGAGCAGCTTGAAGAGGTAATCATAGTCCCGCGCCATGGCCCCCCGCACAACGAGCCCGCTCAGGACCCAAAACCCTCCTGCTCCTCCTCTCCCGGCGGAGAGGCTGTCGTATATGAGCTTTATCGTCTCCCCGGGTTATTTTGAGCGGTGTGTGTGAGTGTGTATGTGTGTGTGTTTCGGACGGAGACTCTCACACACCCATCAACACTCACGGCGGATCTGATGCCGCTGCTCGCAGCCGCTCAAACAAACCCCGCCCACTAGAACTCGCGATGACTCACTGCGCATGCGCACAAATCACAGCGGTAGTGCAGAAGATCCTCCAGCAGGGGGAGTTAAAGAGGCGTCTATATATACACTATTCAAACCAAAAATTATTCAGACACTAGATATCATTTTTTATATTTTTCTACTAGTGTGTGCACGATATTATAGTTCATTAATGTAAGTGAGGAGAGCAGAATAAAGTAAACTGTGACATATTATACCCAAATATTCTTCATACAGAGACTACCTGTGACATTTATAATACAGAAATGATTGGGACACTTTGAGCTGATCATGTTTTGCTGAAGTGTGTTGTCTTTAATTGCTAATGCTCTTTTTACACACAGACTGAACAAAATGAAGCATTGCTTGGTGATTGGTTGAGCTAAACTGGTATTATCTAATTGTGTAGTTAAATTTAACAGCTGTCAGATATTCAACATAATTCATGTGTGAGACAGTCTAACAGAAGGACGGACAAAACCAGTCAAATATCAACTGAGCTCTGCTCATATTTTATCACCATTTTCTAAACTATAGCGAATAAACTGATGATAATGTGAGAAATGTTGAAGAAATTTTGGTTTGACTGTATATAATATAATATACTGTATATATATAATTAGTGTTCAAAGGTGTCTAAATATTTTAGGGCCTCTATTTATCTAATATTGTAGTTTATTCATACTGATTTTTTTATTTATTTTTTGCATGCTACTTTTCAGTTAGCAGTATTATTCCAGATTTCCATTTATGCTATATTATACTCAGCAAAGTCACACTATATGCACAGTATACACTATTTATATACACAGTATTCAAATATTAGTGGATAATATTACTGTATATTGTGTGGTCTTGTTGCATATGTTATCTGTGGTTATCAATGCCTGGAGGAAATATTCTCTGAGGAAATACATATTAAAAATGCTTTTTTTATGCTTGCTCATGTGGAAAGAGAAAGAGACACCAAAGACTGACACTGAATCCTGCTATAAATGTTCATGATTGGGTTTATGGACAATTGTTTATAAAGAACCCTATTATTCACCATTAACAATGATTGATGAGCTGATGTACGTGTGTCACAACACAACCACACAAGATTTGCATTGTGGACCTGAGAAGGTGGACAATATTCAAATGCATAAATTTGGAAAGAACAAAGAAGCACAGCATAGGGATCTTATATAAACACTAATCTCCATATTCCCGGAGTGAAGCATGTAAAGCTGATCATGCTGGGTTCATTTAGAAAGATGTAGACATTTCCATGACTTTTACCTTTTCAGTGACTCTTCCAGGCATTTTGATCATTCCTGGTTGTTCATGATTGTGGAAACCTATGAAAGCTTTCAGTCACAGTCGCAAGTTATAAAGTCACAATTGTGTGATAAAAAGAATAGGCTGATATAGTCGCAATTGTGTGTTATAAAGTCATAACTGCAAGATATAAAGTCATAATTGTGAGTTATAAAGTCAGAATTGCAAGATATAAAGTCATAATTGTGAGTTATAAAGTTACAATTGCGTGATATAAAGTCAGAATTGCGAGTTAAAGTCATAATTGCCTGATATAGTCGCAATTTTGTGTTATAAAGTCACAATTTCGTGATATAAAGTCATAATTGCGAGATATAAAGTCGTAATTGCGAGATATAAAGTCGTAATTGTGAGTTATAAAGTCAGAATTGTGAGTTATAAAGTCAGAATCGCGTGATATAAAGTTACAATTGCGTGATATAAAGTCACAATTGCGAGTTAAAGTTAGAATAGCCTGATATAGTCGCAATTTTGTGTTATAAAGTCACATTTTCGTGATATAGTCACAATTTCGTGATATAAAGTCATAATTGCGAGATATAAAGTCGTAATTGCGAGATATAAAGTCGTAATTGTGAGTTATAAAGTCAGAATTGTGAGTTATAAAGTCAGAATCGCGTGATATAAAGTTACAATTGCGTGATATAAAGTCACAATTGCGAGTTAAAGTTAGAATAGCCTGATATAGTCGCAATTTTGTGATATAAAGTCACATTTTCGTGATATAAAGTCACAATTTCGTGATATAAAGTCATAATTGCAAGATATAAAGTCATAATTGCGAGATATAAAGTCATAATTGCGAGATATAAAGTTATAATTGCGAGATATAAAGTCATAATTGCGAGATATAAAGTCAGAATTGCGAGTTAAAGTCAGAATTGCGAGATATAAAGTCAGAATTGCGTGATATAAAGTCAGAATTGCGAGTTAAAGTCAGAATTGTGTAATATAAAGTCAGAATTGCGAGTTAAAGTCAGAATTGCCTGATATAGTCGCAATTTTGTGTTATAAAGTCACAATTTTGTGATATAAAGTCATAACTGCGAGATATAAAGTCGTAATTGTGAGATATAAAGTCATAATTGTGAGATATAAAGTTACAATTGCGTGATATAAAGTCAGAATTGCGAGTTAAAGTCAGAATTGCCTGATATAGTCGCAATTTCGTGATATAAAGTCACAATTTCGTGATATAAAGTCATAATTGCGAGATATAAAGTCGTAATTGCGAGATATAAAGTCATAATTGCGAGATATAAAGTCGTAATTGTGAGTTATAAAGTCAGAAATGTGAGTTATAAAGTCAGAATCGCGTGATATAAAGTTACAATTGCGTGATATAAAGTCACAATTGCGAGTTAAAGTTAGAATAGCCTGATATAGTCGCAATTTTGTGATATAAAGTCACATTTTCGTGATATAAAGTCACAATTTCGTGATATAAAGTCATAATTGCAAGATATAAAGTCATAATTGCGAGATATAAAGTCATAATTGCGAGATATAAAGTTATAATTGCGAGATATAAAGTCATAATTGCGAGATATAAAGTCAGAATTGCGAGTTAAAGTCAGAATTGCGAGATATAAAGTCAGAATTGCGTGATATAAAGTCAGAATTGCGAGTTAAAGTCAGAATTGTGTAATATAAAGTCAGAATTGCGAGTTAAAGTCAGAATTGCCTGATATAGTCGCAATTTTGTGTTATAAAGTCACAATTTTGTGATATAAAGTCATAACTGCGAGATATAAAGTCGTAATTGCGAGATATAAAGTCGTAATTGTGAGTTATAAAGTCAGAATTGTGAGTTATAAAGTCAGAATTGCAAGATATAAAGTCATAATTGTGAGATATAAAGTTACAATTGCGTGATATAAAGTCAGAATTGCGAGTTAAAGTCAGAATTGCCTGATATAGTCGCAATTTCGTGATATAAAGTCACAATTTCGTGATATAAAGTCATAATTGCGAGATATAAAGTCGTAATTGCGAGATATAAAGTCATAATTGCGAGATATAAAGTCGTAATTGTGAGTTATAAAGTCAGAAATGTGAGTTATAAAGTCAGAATCGCGTGATATAAAGTTACAATTGCGTGATATAAAGTCACAATTGCGAGTTAAAGTTAGAATAGCCTGATATAGTCGCAATTTTGTGATATAAAGTCACATTTTCGTGATATAAAGTCACAATTTCGTGATATAAAGTCATAATTGCAAGATATGAAGTCATAATTGCGAGATATAAAGTCATAATTGCGAGATATAAAGTTATAATTGCGAGATATAAAGTCATAATTGCGAGATATAAAGTCAGAATTGCGAGTTAAAGTCAGAATTGCGAGATATAAAGTCAGAATTGCGTGATATAAAGTCAGAATTGCGAGTTAAAGTCAGAATTGTGTAATATAAAGTCAGAATTGCGAGTTAAAGTCAGAATTGTGTAATATAAAGTCAGAATTGCGAGTTAAAGTCAGAATTGCCTGATATAGTCGCAATTTTGTGTTATAAAGTCTAGGGATGGGCGATACCACTTATTTTGTTTTCGATACGATACCGATACTTTCAAGGCCAGTATCGCCGATATCGATACCGATACCGATACCTCTAAACTGAATTTTTAAATTTGAAAATTTCTTAAATTATTGAATTACTAAGATTAAAATGGGTAATGATACCCACTTAACATTATATATTAAAGGTATTTTAACATTAAATATACGCCGTAATTAGAACTTATTAGATTATATTTTTATTTACACGTGATTACAATGTTTACTTGTAGTGGTAACCATGGAAATCTACAAAATATTATTGGCCTAGTTGAACTATGATCACTGTAATGTTAATTTCCATAAGGGACTGCCAGTGACCGGCTGTTGCACCCATAAAATGCAACCTTTTTATTCTGACAGTGAATGATTTATATTAAAATTAGTTACAGAATAGAACTATGAACTTTTAACATTCAAAAAACAATTTATTTGCACAAACTATGTAGGCTACAATTTAAATTAGTTTATTGTGAAATAGCTCAAACATGTGATGTTTTTCTGTCTTCTGTTAAGCATTGTTCTGGGCTGCGTTTCCCAAAAGCATCAATGGTTTCTTGTGATACTTTTGGGAAACACATCCCTGTTTGAATGCATTGTCGGCAGTGTGTGAACACTCTCTGTGATTGATTGCTTCTGACTTGCAGCATTTGCGTGTGTTCAGATAAGCAGGAAAATAGTTATACTACACAATTATTTGCTAAACATAGGTTATTCATCCATTTCAATGCATATTGTATGCATTAAACTTCTTGTCAAATAAACAAAATCACTGGTAAAAAAAAAAAAAACTGTAGTATCGATATTTTTATTTGAGTATCGATACTTTCGATACTCTACGTCAGTATCGATGTATCGATACTTTGTATCGATACGCCCATCCCTAATAAAGTCACAATTTTGTGATATAAAGTCATAACTGCGAGATATAAAGTCGTAATTGCGAGATATAAAGTCGTAATTGTGAGTTATAAAGTCAGAATTGTGAGTTATAAAGTCAGAATCGCGTGATATAAAGTTACAATTTTGTGATATAAAGTCACAATTGCGTGATATAAAGTCACAATTGCGAGTTAAAGTTAGAATAGCCTGATATAGTCACAATTTTGTGTTATAAAGTCACATTTTCGTGATATAAAGTCACAATTTCGTGATATAAAGTCACAATTTCGTGATATAAAGTCATAATTGCGAGATATAAAGTCATAATTGCGAGATATAAAGTCATAATTGCATGATATAAAGTTACAATTGCGTGATATAAAGTCACAATTGCGAGTTAAAGTTAGAATAGCCTGATATAGTCGCAATTGTGTGTTATGAAGTCACAATTTCGTGATACAGTCGTAATTGTGAGTTATAAAGTCGTAATTATGAGTTATAAAGTCACAATTGCATGTTATAAAGTCACAATTTCGTGATATAGTCACAATTGTAAGTTATAAAGTCACAATTGTGTTATAAAGTCACAATTTCGTGATATAAAGTCAGAATCGCGTGATATAAAGTCATAATTGCGAGTTAAAGTTAGAATATCCTGATATAGTCGCAATTTTGTGTTATAAAGTCACAATTTCGTGATATAAAGTCACAATTTCGTGATATAGTCATAATTGCGAGATATAAAGTCATACTTGTGAGTTATAAAGTCGTAATTATGAGTTATAAAGTCACAATTTCGTGATATAAAGTCGTAATTATGAGTTATAAAGTCACAATTTCGTGATATAAAGTCGTAATTGTGAGTTATAAAGTTACAATTTCGTGATATAAAGTCGTAATTGCGAGATATAAAGTCGTAATTGTGAGATATAAAGTTACAATTTCGTGATATAAAGTCGTAATTGCGAGATATAAAGTCGTAATTGTGAGTTATAGTCAGAATTATGAGTTATAAAGTCACAATTGCATGTTATAAAGTCACAATTTCGTGGTATAAAGTCAGAATTGTGTGTTATAAAGTCACAATTTCGTGATATAAAGTCGTAATTGTAAGTTATAAAGTTACAATTGCGAGATATAAAGTCATAATTGCGAGATATAAAGTCATAATTGCGAGATATAAAGTCATAATTGCGAGATATAAGGTCACATTTTCGTGATATAAAGTCACAATTTCGTGATATAAAGTCATAATTGCAAGATATAAAGTCATAATTGCGTGATATAAAGTCATAATTGCGTGATATAAAGTCAGAATTGCGAGTTATAAAGTCATAATTGCGAGATATAAAGTCATAATTGCGAGATATAAAGTCATAATTGCGAGATATAAGGTCATAATTGCGAGATATAAAGTCATAATTGCGAGATATAAGGTCACATTTTCGTGATATAAAGTCACAATTTCGTGATATAAAGTCATAATTGCAAGATATAAAGTCATAATTGCATGATATAAAGTTACAATTGCGTGATATAAAGTCACAATTGCGAGTTAAAGTTAGAATAGCCTGATATAGTCGCAATTGTGTGTTATGAAGTCACAACTTCGTGATACAGTCGTAATTGTGAGTTCTAAAGTCACAATTGCATGTTATAAAGTCACAATTTCATCATATAGTCACAATTGTGAGTTATAAAGTCACAATTTCGTGGTATAAAGTCAGAATTGTGTGTTATAAAGTCACAATTTCGTGATATAAAGTCGTAATTGTAAGTTATAAAGTTACAATTGCGAGATATAAAGTCATAATTGCGAGATATAAAGTCATAATTGCGAGATATAAAGTCATAATTGCGAGATATAAGGTCACATTTTCGTGATATAAAGTCACAATTTCGTGATATAAAGTCATAATTGCAAGATATAAAGTCATAATTGCGTGATATAAAGTCATAATTGCGTGATATAAAGTCAGAATTGTGAGTTATAAAGTCATAATTGCGAGATATAAAGTCATAATTGCGAGATATAAAGTCATAATTGCGAGATATAAGGTCATAATTGCGAGATATAAAGTCATAATTGCGAGATATAAGGTCACATTTTCGTGATATAAAGTCACAATTTCGTGATATAAAGTCATAATTGCAAGATATAAAGTCATAATTGCATGATATAAAGTTACAATTGCGTGATATAAAGTCACAATTGCGAGTTAAAGTTAGAATAGCCTGATATAGTCGCAATTGTGTGTTATGAAGTCACAACTTCGTGATACAGTCGTAATTGTGAGTTCTAAAGTCACAATTGCATGTTATAAAGTCACAATTTCATCATATAGTCACAATTGTGAGTTATAAAGTCACAATTGAGTGATATAAAGTCATAATTGCGAGTTAAAGTTAGAATAGCCTGACATAGTCGCAATTTTGTGTTATAAAGTCACAATTTCGTGATATAAAGTCACAATTTCGTGATATAAAGTCATAATTGCGAGATATAAAGTCATACTTGTGAGTTATAAAGTCGTAATTATGAGTGATAAAGTCACAATTGCGTGTTATAAAGTCACAATTTCGTGATAGTCACAATTGTGAGTTATAGTCATAATTGCGAGATATAAAGTCACAATTTCGTGATATAAAGTCGTAATTGTGAGTTATAAAGTTACAATTGCGTGATATAAGGTCATAATTGCGAGATATAAAGTCATAATTGCGAGATATAAGGTCACATTTTCGTGATATAAAGTCACAATTTCGTGATATAAAGTCATAATTGCATGATATAAAGTTACAATTGCGTGATATAAAGTCACAATTGCGAGTTAAAGTTAGAATAGCCTGATATAGTCGCAATTGTGTGTTATGAAGTCACAACTTCGTGATACAGTCGTAATTGTGAGTTCTAAAGTCACAATTGCATGTTATAAAGTCACAATTTCATCATATAGTCACAATTGTGAGTTATAAAGTCACAATTGAGTGATATAAAGTCATAATTGCGAGTTAAAGTTAGAATAGCCTGACATAGTCGCAATTTTGTGTTATAAAGTCACAATTTCGTGATATAAAGTCACAATTTCGTGATATAAAGTCATAATTGCGAGATATAAAGTCATACTTGTGAGTTATAAAGTCGTAATTATGAGTGATAAAGTCACAATTGCGTGTTATAAAGTCACAATTTCGTGATAGTCACAATTGTGAGTTATAGTCATAATTGCGAGATATAAAGTCACAATTTCGTGATATAAAGTCGTAATTGTGAGTTATAAAGTTACAATTGCGTGATATAAAGTCATAATTGCGAGTTAAAGTTAGAATAGCCTGATATAGTCATAATTGCGAGATATAAAATCATAATTGTGAGTTATAAAGTCGTAATTATGAGTTATAAAGTCACAATTTCGTGATATAGTCACAATTGTGAGTTATAAAGTCAGAATTGCGAGATATAAAGTCAGAATTGCGAGATATAAAGTCAGAATTGCGAGTTATAAAGTCACAATTTCGTGATATAAAGTCGTAATTGTGAGTTATAAAGTTGCAATTGCGTGATATAAAGTCATAATTGCGAGTTAAAGTTAGAATATCCTGATATAGTCATAATTGTGAGTTATAAAGTCGTAATTATGAGTTATAAAGTCACAATTTCGTGATATAGTCACAATTGTGAGTTATAAAGTCAGAATTGTGAGTTATAAAGTCACAATTTCGTGATATAAAGTCAGAATTGTGTGTTATAAAGTCAGTTGTACAGTTAATGAGTGGCATGAAGGGTCACAGAAGACATAATTGTTACAGAAGTCATTTTGTGTCCACCCAGATCGACTGATTATCACCAGAGCAACAGGGTATTTTCATGCATTCAGTTCATTAATTTCCCCTGGAGAGAAAAGCATCGAGTCTATCCTCTCCTTCTCAGAACGTCTCCAGAACTCAGATCAGACCTCATCTACAGAACCACAACTCAAGCGGAAGCCTGCGCTAAATGAGCCTGTGAACAGCATCTCCTGCACAGAGAGTTCGCAGGCCTCGCTGGATCTGTCACGTGCAGAGAGTCAGACCTGATTAAAACTGTGAAAATGTAACATTATAAATGTGCAAAATACATACATGTACATTTATTTTGACATTTTATACTATTTACACTGAAAAAAATGATTCGTTGAATTTAATAAAAAAAAATTATGGTAAGTGGTTGCACACAATTGATTTAAGCTACATTTAAACAAATGCATTAAGTTGAACTAAAATTTAATAAGTTCAACTTAATACATTTGTTTAAATGTAGCTAAAATCAATTGTGTGCAACCACTTACCATAAATTTTTTTTATTAAATTCAACGAATCATTTTTTTCAGTGAGTGTATCTGAATAAAATTTAATTTATTTATTTAGTTTTGTCTAATTTATTTACAAAAATCAAGTTATTTATTTTAGTTATTTATTTATATATTTTAATTAAATGTTTTTATTTATGTGGCTGCAAATATTATTTATTTAATTACGTTATTTTAATCAAACGTATTAATTATATTTATTTATTTTATTTAAATACAATTGTACGTTTTTATTTTTTACACTGCATTTCTATTTATTTAAATCAAATTGTATTTATTTATTTAGTTTTATCAACTGTATTTATTTTATTTTTATTTTATTTATTTTTATTTTTGTAGTTATTTAAATCAAATTTTATTTATTTATTTGAATGAATTTTTTTTTATTTTTTTTATTAAATTAAAGTTTTTTTATTTGACTTTAATTAAAGGTTAGAATTTTGTGAATATTTTGAATGAAAGACTAAGAGGAGAAATGACAAAAACAAATTTTGCTCATATTTACCAGTGTTTGTGGAGCCACTGTATAGAGGTTTGTGCTTCTAATTCTGCATGTTAATTTAATATACTTTGACTCGCCAAGACTTGTATTTTTAAACAAAATATTTATTTATTTTCTTTTCAATCAACAGTTTTTTTCATTGATCAGACAAATCACAATACTTAACGCACTTAATTTGACAAAAACAACACAATCTCTCTAATTCTTTTGGAATAATTAAATGATTATGTTACATTAATGAAAATTAAAAAGATAAATCCATTCATACAATTCAATGCTTCAGTTTCATATAATTGGCACAATATAAAAACCAAAAGAAATTTGTAGTCATGAACATTCTCAGACTTGCACAATATTTCTCATGATGTTGCACTTCTATAACATTAAAATCAGCCTCTGCCTCTTCCCTCCTGTGAAAGAAAGACGAATAAATATGAGAAATCAATACATAAAAAATCGTATGATAGTCAAAATTATGAGATAAAAAGTCAAAATTATGGCATAAATCATAGTGACATGTTATAATTATGATAGTCAAAATTATGAAATAAAGTTGGAAGTATGAGATAAAAAAAATTAATTATGACATACTAAGCAATAATGACATAAGAGATATTTATGACCTACCAAGTCGTTATTATTATAAAGTCTAAATTATGGGATAAAAAGTCAAAAGTATGGCATAAATCATAGTGACGTTATAATTATGATAGTCAAAATTATGAAATAAAGTTGAGAGTATGAGATAAAAATGTTAAATTATGACATACTACGTCATAACAAGCGATAATTATGACATACCAAGACATAATTATGATAGTCAAAATTATGAGATAAAGTCGAAATTATGAGATAAAAATTGTAAATAATGAAATACTAAGTCATAATGGCGTAAGCGATAATTATGACATAACAAGACGTAACTATGTTTAGGGTAACAACAAAAAAAGCATCATAAAATATCAATAACTAGTGGATATGACTCTGGATAGGATATGTTCATGGCCATTATGAACAGTATGGAAAAGAGATGCATGAATATTTGGAGGCGAGCTTCGGGATATTTAAAATTGATGGAAAACTATATCAGCTTTTTAAAATCTATTTTTGCAAAATCTCTAAAACAAAATTTTTGTTTACCTTTAAAAAAATGCAAAGTGTTAAATGAATAAAAAGGGTTTTGTCCAGGGATTGAACACAGCCTAAAAACATGTGTTTCAGGGATAAAGGATTTTGTTGACATGTTGATGGGTTTAAAAAGTGCTAAAAATCACCTCTCCCAACATTGGGACTGATTTTATGGAGTTTGAGAGAGTTAATAACTTTAATGTTTGTGTGACCGACTCTTTTTCCTCTGTTCCACATTCAGTACTTGCAGTTTGCTGACTAAATCTGCAGAAAAGACAGACATGTTACGACACATCTCGTCCAAAGCTAAGTTTAGCATCGAGCCACAGAGGAGGAACTCATGCTAGTCAAGAGCAGAAGTTTCCAGTCGAGACTAATATCAACTCATACTTTCCTTAAGTCACATTTGAGCCACAATAAAACGTGTGTGTTATATAAGAACACAATGCATATTACATAACGCACAATACAGAATGCACAGAGTGAAATGCATAAGTCCACTATCTCAGGACTTCCTCGACACGCGTGTAAACTGAACTTCCTGTTGATGTAAAAGCAAGACTTCCCAAACACGGAGCCGGATGCAAGCCCAGCGCTCCGGGATAAAAATAATAATATCCCACACAGCTGCGTATGACTATGGAGGATCTCTGGGCTAAATTACTGCATATTTAAACAGAGAGAAGCTGCAGGACAAATACATATATTGACAACATCTACATGAATCCAGAGACTATATGTAACGTTTTTTTTCTGTAACATGATAAAAAGTAAAAAGTTATGCCATAAAAAGTCGTATGATGGTCGAAATTACGAAGTCATAATTATGATAATGTCAAAATTATGACATTCTAAGTCATAATGACATAAGTATTAATAATGAGACAAAAAGTCGTAATTATGACAGAAGTCATAATTACGACATACCAAGCCATTATTATGATTAACTTGAAATTATGAGATAAAAAGTCGTAATTATGACATACCAAGACGTAATTATGATAAAGTCAAAATTATTAAATAAAAAGTCAAAATTATGACATAATAAGCCATAATTATGACATATTAAGTCATAATGACACAAGTCTTAATAATGAGATAAAAAGTCGAAATTATGACACGTCATAATTACGACATATTAAGACATAATTATGATAAACTTGAAATGATGAGATAAAAAGTCGAAATTATGAGATACTAAGCCATAATTATGATTAACTTGAAATTATGATATAAAAAGTCAAAAATGATGACATAATAAGCCATAATTATGACATACTAAGTCATAATAACATAAGTCATAATAATGAGAAAAAATTAAAACAGTCATAATTGACATACTAAGTCATAATGATGAGTCATAATAATGAAATAAAAAGACAAAATTATGACATACTGTACTTAGTCATAATTATGAGATTAATCTTGAGCTACATTATGAAAGTGAATAGCAGACACAGCAATGCCGGTATAATCCATTAAATATCCATTAAATGCCAATATCCATTAAACATGAAAGTATGACGCAATTATTTAAGACATTTCTGAAACCTTTTTGGCATAAAGGCTCTTTAACATTGAGTCCGAACCCTAGAGTTCAATATCGAACCACTTGGTGAACCATGATTGGTTCATTTGCCCCACCTGTCCTCCCTCGTTACCTGCCTTGTTTGCTCCCTATTTATTCTCCCTGTGTTTGTAGTCCTGTGTTGGTTCGTTGTTGTTTGGATGTCATTTGTACATGGTATGTTGTCAAGTCAAGTCAAGTCATCCCCCTCGGGGTAGTTTTTGTTTTATTTTTATTATTAAAATAAAGCCCATCAACTCTGCATCTGAGTCCTCGCTCCTTTCATTATTTTGAAATTATGAGATAAAAGGTCAAAATTATGAGATAAAAATGTGAAATTATGAGATAAAAGGTCGAAATTATGAGATAAAAATTTTAAATTGACATGCTAAGTCATAATGACATAAGTGATAATTATGACATACCAAGTCGTAATTATGATAAAGTCGAAATTATGAGATAAAAATTTGAAATTGACATGCTAAGTCATAATGACATAAGTGATAATTATGACATACCAAGTCGTAATTATGATAAAGTCGAAATTATGAGATAAAAATTTTAAATTGACATTCTAAGTCATAATGACACAAGTGATAATTATGACATACCAGGTCGTTATTATGATAAAGTCGAAATTATGAGATAAAAATTTGAAATTGACATTCTAAGTCATAACAACACAAGTGATAATTATGACATACCAGGTCGTTATTATGATAAAGTCGAAATTATGAGATAAAAAGTCAAAATGATGTCATACTAAGCCATGTATAGTATATAGAAACTTTTTGGTATAAAGCGTCTTTAAAATTGATTTTGAACCCTAGAGTTATAGAACCTCACTGATTGCTCATGATGTCTCTTGAATCATATCTCTGTCCTGCCCGTTGTGTCCCGGTGTTGATGTGAATCTGCTTGTGTGTGTGGTCTACCTTGAGTCTACAGAAGTGTGCATGAACGAGGTTCTCTGAACGGGTTACTGGCCGCCGGTACTCCCACCAGTAGCGAATCTTTACTGGCGTTCTGGAGGCAAAACTGCTGGAGATCCGCAGCCGCCTGAGAAACCTGCATCACAAACACACACAGATCGAACTGTACATTAGAAATCATCACAACGAACCCATGTGTGATGCAGGCTGGGTCATGTCTTCTTTGAGTTTGTCATGCTTTGGTAAATGTCAAAGTCCCCCTGTGGTGAAACTCAAGTGTTTAATGTTGTTTATATGTGTAAATTCATGAGTCGACAGCATTGCTGAGTATTTTCTCTTTAAAACTGCAGTGAACCAAAGACAGTCTCAAAAACGCCCGTTTCCCGCGTCACATGTGGGCGGGGCTTTTCTCCACTGACTTTCTATGATGTTCAAGCGTTTCTAAGGATGCTGATTTGACTCTGAGATGATGAACGGGAACGTGGTTTGTGTAACATAACCTAAGCTACACATTAACACATTAATTTGCATATTCATGAAGCCACGTATACTAAATGAAGCACGAGTGTAGAGTTACAGTTAAGCTATTTTAAGGCATGAAGAAATTATTTTCACAGGAAAAAAACCGTGTAATTTTGATTATTAAAGATGAGTTTTAAGGGATTAAATTATTGACTGCAGGGGGACTTTAATTATGACATTAGTTGTAATTATTATAAAGTCGAAATTATGAGATAAAAACTTTAAAATATGACAAACTATGTTATAATGACATAAGGCATAATTATGAGATAAACATTTAAAATTGAGATAAAAAGTCAAAATTATGACATACTAAGTCATAATGGCATAATAAGTCATAATTATTAGATTAAAAAGTCGATATTGGGATGAAAAGTCAGAATTATGACATAATATATAATTATAAGTCATAATTATGAGATAAAAGTCAAAATTATGTCATAGTCATATTTATGAGATAAAAAAAGTCGAAATTATGTCAGTCATACTGAGATAAAAAGTTGAAATTATGTCATAATTCTGAATGTCATAATTTCGACTATTTAGTATGTCATAACTACGATTTACCAAAGACCAACCTGTCCATGTCTAATTTGACTTGATATTTCCACATGACAGATGAATTTGTGTCAAATACTGGAGAGTTTGATGGACACACAACCTTTGACATCAACAACTAAAGATATCGAAAGAGTTTTCAACTCTTTTTAAAGGTTGTCAAGATTATGTGCATTTGACCATATTATTTGCTATTTGTGCCTGTGATCCATCAGAAGAGACTCGTTGTTTGGGGGATGAATGATAACTGGTGAATCATCTCAGAATAAAAAAGGCTTAATAAAGTCTTTCTACAGCTTTTCTGCTCCATGTCGTCATTTCAAATGTTTCCTCTATTGCAAAAAAAGTGGGAAAAACATTTCATTTGTCACGCAATGACCACCATAACTGTTCTGTTTCTGTTCAGAAATGTCAATGTTTCTCTTTATTATATCATATTAGTTTCTGTCTGTTTTTTTTATTAGTATTATTTTTAGGGATACACACATAAATTGGTGACCATATTAGTATCTGCCATAGCTATCTTTTGTCATATTGTCATGAAATTATCACATCTACACAGTTCTGCTCGTTTTGAATGCTAAGGAAAAACATTGAAACAACATTATATTATTAATACTAGACAAACAAACACCGTTGAGAGCAGCGATGTAATGATGTGGTTATTCATCTCATATGCTGCCAATATAAACAAACATACATACTAGAGACAACATTAGAATTAAAAGACTGTTTTATATGAAATAAACTAAAATTTGTTTTGAGACCGTGTCGTATATTGTACACTTAATAAACTGAAGAGATGTCCAGTTACTTACTTTGATTCTCTCCACGCTGGCTTCAAGTTTGAGCTGCTCAACAGTCCGTCTCATGGTTGTGAGGGTTGAGTTTGAAGACATGATTATGATTATGATTATGATTATGATTCCTATCAGGACAGATGAAGAGAAGATGAGCGTGAGATGTTTCATGTGTGACTCGTGAGTGAACTGAGCAGAACGACCGTTTATTTCCAGTCAGAGAGCGCTGAGTGGGCGTGTCTAACGGCGTGGCTCTGGGCGCGGTTATGGGCGTGTCTGTGGGCGGGGCCTTGAGCGCGGCATGAGCAGTGTTTAAATATAGAGATATTTGCCACAAAATTATAATTTCAGATAATTTTAGAAAATGCACTGGCCATAAATATATCTCACCAGCCCTACCATGTATTTTGCATGCCAACAAAAAAATCATGCTTAGCCATAGACCATTCCAAAACATCGTTACTTATGACATAAGAAGTCGAAATTAAGACATTAAAATGTCATTAAATCAATAATTTGATTAAAAAGTCGAAGTTTTGACGAAGTTATAAACATAAAGTCATAATTTCGACTAGTTTCGAAGATAGATAGATAGATAGATAGATAGATAGATAGATAGATAGATAGATAGATAGATAGATAGATAGATAGATAGATAGATAGATAGATAGATAGATAGATAGATAGTTAAAAGTGGGAATTATGGCATAATAAGTCATAATTTTGACATCATTTAAAAAAAAATTCAAAATGGAAATAAACAGTCTAAATTATGACAGCCAAAATTAAGAAATTAAAAAGTCGAAATTGAAATTAAAAAAAAGTCAAAACTATAAATCAGAATGTCAATAATTTACCAAAGCATGATTTTTGGACCTCAATTCATGGCTAACCTGTCCATATAAATATATAATATTATAAAAAATATATATATATTATAAATATAATATATCCTCCTGAGACCCAGAATTGTATCTATTTATTTTTTCATGTCATCACTTTATTTAGAGCATAAGAAACAAATGGTTAAAAAAATTATTATAATAATAATTTAGAAAAATTATATTTTATTCATATGTTATGCTATGTCCTCTGTAGTGGACACCAGGACTCAGTTGTTTAAAAATAAAATATCATGAAATTAAATGTATAGGCAAAAACAATGGGATTTTATGTTCAATCACCAATAAATGTTGGATTTATTAATGGCAGGATTTATTTTAACTTAAATTTGTATAAAGATGATTCTCAACTATGTTATGAGAGATATAACGGATAGAATTGATGCACCATTTTACTTTATGCAATATGTGGGTAAAATGGCCATAAATTAATATTCCCATTTAATGCAATGTAGGCCCTATCTATACACTGTATCTAATGTGCACATTAATGTGTTCTTGGAGCAACATTTAATGAAAAAATAAGTGTTATAATTGGAGTAATAATTAGCAACATTTTAATAATAATATCTAATATTTCATAGGAATATTGATGTATAATTTATTTCCATATTCACTTGTTGTGTCTCCCAGAATGCCTGATAAACATGAATTAAGTCCTGATGTCTACAGTGGACATGTGTGAAATCAATGCCCTGTTCTGTAACAGAAAGTATTTTTTTTATTTGAAACCCCTTAACATTTTCCTGATGTTGGTTTATGAAATACAATTTGAAAAGTAGTCAGATTTAAATTATAATTACAATATATTATCATATTTCCATAAGAGTGCTACATTTGACCACTAAATTAATGTCAGACATTTTTTAAAGACCAAGGAGAAGTTGTTTTCATGGTGAAACCTCCAAACATTTGGTGTCTCTGAAAAGTCCTGAATGTGCTCTTTACAGGTGTGACATGTGACATGTATAGTGTCAGAGAAATTCACTAAAATATAATGTCCACTACAGTGGACAAAAGTATATTCCCGGGTCCCAGGAGGATATAAATATTATATACATTAATTATGATGTATGATAGTAATAATAATATATATTTATTTTTTCATGATGAAGACCTTTATTATGAAATGATTTCCGGTTAGGATGTCACCACAGTAGCTGTGTTCACACTAACTGCTCTCTCGCGCTCCCTCTTCCAATGTAGTGATCGATTCGTGTCCATCATCATCACCAGTCATTACATTTATCGATAAAGGTAAAGCGTTTGCAATCGTTGTGATTTATTATTTCGGACAAAGATATGCGGCATGACGTCATAACGCTCACGTGCTGTGTGTGTACAATACGTCGTGTTTTTTTTTTGTTTTTTTTGACGTAAAGAGATGGCAACGGAACCAGCGTCCATGGAAACAGGCTTATACTCGATATATAAATGCTTCTGAAAATTAATCTGTTGATTTTCCAGCACACAGATTGATGGAGCTTATTCCTGTTCTCGAGCCAGAGGAGAAGCCTCGGGACAGACAGTGGTATCAGCTTGTTTCTCTGTGCATGCAGTGTTGTGTGTAACTCATTACAAGTTACTTGAGTTACGTAATCAGATTACTTTTTCAAGTAACGAGTAAAGTAACGCATTACTTTTAAAATTTACAACAAAATATCTGAGTTACTTTTTCAAATAAGTAACGCAAGTTACTTTGTTTTCCCATTTATTGACTGACAGCTCTTGTCCTCATGTTGAGAAGTGCAGATGTGTGTGTGTGTGTGTGTGTGTGTGTGTGTGTGTGTGAAAACATGATGGTTATTGTAGTTCTAGACTAAATAAGAGCATTTACTCTACACTTGCACAAAGAAAGATTCAATATTTCCTCAAAATGAATAAGCACAATAAGTATCTTAAGTAGCGCAATTAGTTACTTTTTAAGGGAGTAACGCAATATAGTCATGCATTACTTTTCTAAAAAAGTAACTAAGTAACGCAAGTAGTTACTTTTTAGGGAATAACACAATATTGTAATACATTACTTTTCTAAAAAGTAACTAAGTAACGCATTTAGTTACTTTTTAAGGGAGTAACGCAATATTGTAATGCATTACTTTTCTAAAAAAGTAACTAAGTAACAATTAGTTACTTTTTAAGGGAGTAACGCAATATTGTAATGCATTACTTTTCTAAAAAAGTAACTAAGTAACACAATTAGTTACTTTTTAAGGGAGTAACGCAATATTGTCATGCATTACTTTTCTAAAAAAGTAACTAAGTAACGCAAGTAGTTAATTTTTAGGGAATAACACAATATTGTAATACATTACTTTTATAAAAAAGTAACTAAGTAACGCATTTAGTTACTTTTTAAGGGAGTAACGCAATATTGTAATGCATTACTTTTCTAAAAAAGTAAGTAAGTAACAATTAGTTACTTTTTAAGGGAGTAACGCAATATTGTAATGCATTACTTTTCTAAAAAAGTAACTAAGTAACACAATTAGTTACTTTTTAAGGGAGTAACGCAATATTGTAATGCATTACTTTTCTAAAAAAGTAACTAAGTAACGCAATTAGTTACTTTTAAGGGAGTAACACAATATTGTAATACATTACTTTTCAAAGTAACTTTCCCCAACACTGGTTATAAGCGTTTCTCTCACAGTGCATCGGCTCTAATGTGTATGTGTGTCTCGCACTTAACAGTGTTGGAAATTTCAATTATTATATTAGTTTATGTTTTTTTGTGTGTTTTTTATACAATTATTATTATTTTTAGGGATACAAAAATAAACTGGTGACTATATTAGTATCTTTTGTCATATTGGCATGAAATTATCACATCTACACAGTTCTGCACGTTTTGAATGCTTAAGAAAAACTTTGTAACAACATCTATTAATACTGTGTGTGTATAATTAAACACGTGTGTGTCTAGGTATGTGGTGTCGGCCTCAGGTGCCGCTCCAGGTGTTTCTGTGGGTCACACCTGTGTGTTTCTGCCCTCCGCTGATGGAGGCAAGGGGAGGATTGTAGTCGTCGGTGGAGCCAATCCTGACGGGAGCTTCTCTGATTCCTACATGATGAATCTAGGTAATAATAATGGGGTTACAGTCACATGACCAGAGTCTGAGCTGGTTACAGTCTTAACTGTGTGTGACTGATGACAGAATTTTTATTTCTGAGTGAACTGTCCCTTTAAAGCAGAGAATCTGTGAGATGTTGTATAGTCACATTTTTTGTTTTGCAGATACTCATGAATGGGAGGTTCCAGAATGGGCGGGTTTGCAGGCGCGTTATGAACACTGTAGCTTCGTCCCCGAGACCGAGCCGAGGAGTGTGTGGGTGTTCGCTGGAGCCCAGAAGAGCGGGAACCGCAACTGTGTTCAAGTGCTGCGCGCATCAGGTGCAGAAACACACACTTACTAACCTTGTGCATTCATACTGTACCAGTCTCACGTTTGGAATAAATGTCTCTTCTGCTCACCAAGGCTGCATTTATTTGATCAAAAATACAGTACAATTTCTGAATATTTTTAAAATGTAAAACCAATGTTTTCTATGTGAATATATAGTACAGTGTAATTTATTCCTGTGATCAAAGCTGAATGTTCAGCATCATTACTCCAGTCTTCAGTGTCACATGATCCTTCAGAAATCACTCTAATATGATGATTTGATGATCAAGAAACATTTATGATTATTATCAGCGTTGAGAACAGCTTTATATCTTTGCGGAAACTTTGATACACTTTGATATACAATCATTCAAAAGTTTGGAGTGATATAGATAAAAAATAATAATAGTACAGTTGCTATGGTGTTACTAGGCCGTTGGTAGGGTGTTCTGGGTGGTTGCTATGCTGTTATGATTGGTTGCTAGGTCATTGCTAGGGTGTTGCGGGTGGTTGCTATGTGGTTACTAGGGTGGTCTGGTTGGTTCCTAGGGAATTGCTAGGCGGTTGCCAAGGTATTCTGGTCAGTTGCTATAGTGTTGCTAGGTGGTTGCTACGGTGTTCTAGGCGGCTGATAGTGTGTTGCTAGGCAGTCGCTAGTTGTCACATATGTTACTATGGAGTTTTTTGCATGTTCTTAGCACGTTTTAGCACTTAGCTAAATCGGTATTAGCATGTAGCTATTAGCTATTCACTGCTAACATGTGTAGCATGTTGGAAGTCCTGTTTCCTAGCTTGAGTCAAAATAGTCAAACCCCCATGTTTATACAATGTTCTAGCAACACCCTAGCAACCACCCAGAACACCCTAGCAACTGCCTAGCAACACCATAGCAACAATCCGGAACACCCTAACAACTGCCTAGCAACCACCCAGAATACCATAGCAACAGCCTAGCAACCACCCAGAACAACCTAGTAACCGCCTAGCAATGCCTTAAGCAACCACCCAGGATATCCTAGCAATCGCATAGCAACACCATAGCAACCATCCAGAACACAATTGCAATGCCCTAGCAACCACCCAGAACACCTTAACAACCACCTAGCAACACCATAGCAACCATTCAGAACACCATTGCAACGCCCTAGCAACCACCCAGAACACTTTAGTAAACCACCTAGCAACAACCTAACAACCACCCAGGATACCCTAGAAACCCCCTAGCAACACCATAGCAACCATCCAGAACACAATTGCAATGCCCTAGCAACCACCCAGAACACCTTAACAACCGCCTAGCAACACCATAGCAACCGAGTTTTGCCACGGCAAGCTACACTCACATTTTGTTCAGGAAATGTACATGACAGCTATTTTAAATTGTAATATTATTTCACTGTTTTTATTGTATGTTTGATCAAATAAACGCAGTCTTGGTCTTTCAATATCATTGAATGATCGTAATCATTCCAGAGGGTTTGTGGGAGACGGTGTCGGTGAAAGGAGATCCTCCCTCAGTCAGGACGTACCACACAAACTCAGCCTGCGTTGGAAACAGACTCTACGTGTTTTCGGGAGGCGACGCCGGAGCAGATCCAGTCGCCGATACACACGTCCACGTCTTTGATTCAGGTCTGACAAACACAAACACAAGAGCTTAAAGGGTTAATGGGAAATGAAGCGTGATCGTGTATCTGCAGTCACTGCGACCTGGACGCAGCCGGAGAGCGACGGGACTCCTCCTATGCCGCGGCACGGTCACGCGATCACAGCCGTGGGATCCGACGTCTACATCCACGGAGGAATTTCTGGACAGACGCTTCACAACGACATGTTCCTGCTGGACACGGGTGGGTCGTCAGATCCACTGCTGGTGCTTGACTGATGTTTTCCCACCAAAACTCCTTTTTCAAGTTATTTTCAAATCAAGTTACATTATTAAAATGAAAATCTAGCACTAACAAAGCCTAGCAACTAGCTTAGGACATGCTATCCGCGTGTTAAATCATGCTAGCAAAATGCTAAAACAGACTAACAACGTGTTAAATCATGCTAGCAACGTGTTAAATCATGCTAGCAACATGTTAAAACATTCTAACAATGTGCTAAATCATGCTAATTCATGTTAACAACATGCTAATTCATTCTAGCAACATGTTAACTTATGTTAGCACATGTTAAAACATGCTAGAAACATGGTAAATCATGCTAGCAATATGTTAAAACATGCTAGCAATGTGTTAAAACATGCTAATTCATTTTAGCAACATGTTAATTTATGCTAACAACATGTTAAAACATGTTAGAAACATGCTAGCAACATGCTTTCCATGCTAAATCATGATAACAAGTTAAGACATGTTAGAAACATGCTAAATCATCCTAGCAACATGATAATTCAGGCTAAAACATGCTAATTCATTTTAGCAATGCTTTAAAACATGCTAAAACATGTTAGCAAAGTGCTAAATCATGTTAGCAACATGCTAATTCGTTTAACAGTGTGTTAAAAAATGATAATTCATGTTAGCAAAGTGTTAAATCATGTTAACAATATGCTAAAACATGTCACTTCCTAGAGGATGATGTCATACCCTTAGTTTCCTCAAAATACTGAAAGGACAGGAAAACCTAGTAGTCACATTTATTTAAATGAAATGTTATTTAAATGAAAAGTTATTTAAATGAAAAGGCTCAACTGTCCTCCTCATACTCGTTGTATTTTATATATTTTTTCTCTCCTGGCTATTTAGAAACTATGAAATGGGAGAAAGTGAAAGCGAAAGGCGAGATCCCGCCGGGAGTGGCAGCGCATTCATCTGTAAGCTTTGGGAAAAACATCTTCATCTTTGGAGGAATGACATCAGAAGGAGCCACAAACTCCATGTATAAGTTTCAGTGCGGTACGAATAATATCTCAAATAGTATTCAGCCTTTTGAATATTCAATACAGGTCATTCTGAAGCTCAAGACTTTTCTAAACATTTTAAATCATGCTAGCAATATGCTAAATCATGTTAGCAATATGCTTAATCATGTTAGCAATATGTAAAATATTGCTATCAGCATGCTAATCATGCTAACAATGTGCTAGCAATGTGATAAATCTTGTTAGCAAACATGTTAAATAAGGCTAGCAAATTCTAAATGATGTTAGCAACATGTTAAATTGTGTTATCAACATGCTAATCATGTTAAACGACATGCCAGCAAACATTTTTAATGCTAGCAACATGCTAAGTCATGATAGCAAAATGCTAACAATGTGTTAAATCTTTTTAGCAACGTAATTCATGCTAGCATCATGTTAAATCATGTTAGCATGTACATCAAGTTAAACTAACTGTTTAGCTAAAAATTAGTATACTTTTTGTTTTATATTTTATTTCAGTTTACATTTAAAAAAGAATTTTGGGAGGTGGGGGGGTAGTTAACTTTACTTTTATACATAATGAATAAATGTCAAATAAAATATAAAAATAAATGTCAAATCATAATATTATCAAAGCATGTAAAGATTTCTTCTGCCCCGACAGACGAGCGGCGCTGGACGCTGCTGAAGTTCGAGGGCGATCTTCCTCCGGGCCGGTTGGATCACTCCATGTGTTCGGTGCCGTGGCGCGTGACGACGGCGGGCCGAGAAACACGTGACGAAGACGAGCAGCGGCTGTGCTTCATCTTCGGAGGAATGGACACGCAGGGCGTCATATTCAACGACTGCCTCGTGACGCTGCTCACGTGAAACACTCAATAAATGTGTCCCGTCTCAAAATGGCTGAACTGATTTCACTGAAGTTCCTTTGAACCTGAAGATCTGTTCGATTCAACTAGATTTTCAGCGTAAAAACTATAAATCTCGACATTAAGACGCTCCATGTGTCAATCAAGTCGAATCGCTGAGGTTTTAATCCGGTTCGATTGGCGATCATATAAATGTAATCTTTACATTCATGCCGACTTCTACGAAAAACTTCTACAATTAATTTAATTTAATTAATTTATTGTTAAATCATGTCAGCAATGTGCTAAATCATGCTAGTGACATGCTAAATTGTGCTATCAACATGCTAAATTGTGCTATCAACATGCTAACTATGTTAACAACGTGCTAATCATTCTAACAACATGCTAGCAATATGTTAAATCTTGCTATCACCATGCAAATCATTTTAAAAACGTGCTATAAATGTGTTCAATCTTGTTAGCAACATGTTAAATAAGGCTAACAACATGCTAAATCATGCTAGCAACATGTTAAATCATGAACCTGAAGATTTAAGATTTTCAGTGTAAAAACTATAAAACTCGACATTGAGACGCTTCATCAATGAAGGGGAATCTCTGAGAATTACTGTTTGGTTTTAATCTGGTTCGATTGCCGATCATATAAACGTAATCTTTGCTTTCATGCTGACTTCTACGAAAAACTTACACAATTAATTGAATTGAATTTATTTATTGTTAAATCATGTCAGCAATGAGCTAAATCATGCTAGCGACATGCTAAATTGTGCTTTCAACATGCTAACTATTCTAACAACATGCTAGCAATATGTTAAATCTTGTTAGCAACGTTTTAAATCATGCTAGCAGTATGTTACATTTTGTTATCAACATGCAAATCATTTTAAAAACGTGCTGTCAATGAGTTCAATCTTGTTAGCAACGTGTTAAATAAGGCTAACAACATGCTAAATCATGCTAGCAACATGTAAAATCATGAACCTGAAGATTTAAGATTTTCAGCGTAAAAACTATAAACTCGACATTGAGACGCTTCATCAATGAAGGGGAATCTCTGAGAATTACTGTTTGGTTTTAATCCGGTTCGATTGCCGATCATATAAACGTAATCTTTAATTCATGCCGACTTCATAAATATTTGAGAAATTTCTACAATTGAATTGTACGTTTGAATTTTTTCAGTCAAATTAATACAGGGTTTCTCAAAATGTAGTTTGAACGTTAATGAAAAGCTAATA
This sequence comes from Scardinius erythrophthalmus, assembly GCF_964197995.2. Classification (NCBI taxonomy): domain Eukaryota; kingdom Metazoa; phylum Chordata; class Actinopteri; order Cypriniformes; family Leuciscidae; genus Scardinius; species Scardinius erythrophthalmus. The sequence continues at coordinate 1,520,280 of NC_138225.1, forward strand.
ATTAAATCGTAGGTGTAAAATTTAAATAACTAAAAAACAATCTAATTAAATTATTGCTGTCAGATTAATCTTGATTAATTGCATCTAACATATATACCGGTATATATAAACATTTACAAACTTTTGTTAGTAATGATCAATTTGACAGCATTAAAAATAATTACTTACAGAAATAGTAAAATATTGTATTGTATTACCTGTATGTCAAACCCTGAATATCTGAATGTGTTGTTAAATTATTGACATATTAGCAAAATATCAGGGGAATTTTGACTCGAGTTCAGCTGCCAAAAAATAAAAATAAAGAACCTGAATAAAGTCAGTTTTAATGGATTGAATTTTTTTTAAAGTACATTTCAGGGCAACAAAATATTTTTTCCTCAGTTCAGTTTAGACATGACATTTGAATTCAAGAGACACACACATTCGCTAGCTCACACACACACACTCCCTTACAAAAACTCACACACACATTTTCTCACACACTCCCTCTCAAACACACGCTTTCTCTCTCACTCTCCCTCTCACAAAAACACACACTCTTACAGATTTTGCCGAGTCATGTTCCTGGATCAACATTCCTGTACATATTAAATCCTAATCCTTCCCCTAAACTCATCCCATAACTTCTCCCTGAAATCACAGGGAAATGATGGTGAATAACAGAATGATGTGTAGAAGCACTAACTCTTGCTGCAAATTGCAAACTCGTCCCTCAGATCCGATTGGCTGAATGTCGATCCAGGAACATGTTGTACTTGGTGACATCACGTTCACACACACACGGTAATTTTCTATCAAACTTTTATTGTTTAATGTGGTAGAAATATCTTCTACAGTTTGCCAGATTTCAATAAATAACTTTTGCATGTCACATGAAAATTTACCCAGAACCCCCCCCTCCGCCTCCGCCCCCCCCCCCCCCTCCCCGAACTGCCTGAGAATAGCAGCATCAAGCCTCGACACCAGGCTAAATCTCCACCGGAATGAAGAGAAAACAAGAAAAACAACTCTTTAACACAAGTCTTTCCCCGAAGAGATTCGTGGCGTCACGGCCGCCGGCTACGTACAAAAATGTTCAGTATGTACATCTCCACGCTGTTCCTGTGCGTCTACAGCTCGTCCTTGTCGCCCTGCTCCTCGCCCTCCTCCGGCGCCCCGCCCGCGCTGCCGTACAGCTTGCTCACGATAGGCTGAACGATCTCCTCCAGCTCCTTCTTCTTAGCCTGGAAGTCCTCGAGATCGGCTTCCTGATGCGACTCCAGCCACTCGATCTTCTCCTCGACCGCCTTCTCGATCGCCTCTTTATCCTCGCCCGAGAGCTTCCCGCCGAGCTTCTCCTTATCCCCGATCTGGTTCTTCAGAGAGTACGCGTAGCTCTCCAGCTCGTTGCGCGCGTCGATGCGCTCCTTCAGCTTCTTGTCCTCGTCGGCGAACCGCTCGGCCTCGTTCACCATGCGCTCGATGTCCTCGGGCGTCAGCCGGTTCTGGTCGTTGGTGATGGTGATCTTGTTCTTGTTCCCGGTGCCTTTGTCCTCGGCGGTGACGCGAAGGATGCCGTTGACGTCGATCTCGAAGGTCACCTCGATCTGAGGGACGCCACGAGGGGCCGGTGGGATCCCGGTGAGGTCAAAGGTCCCCAGAAGGTGGTTGTCTTTGGTCAGGGGACGCTCACCTGGAAACACACACAGAGAGAGAAACAGAACTGATTAATCATGTGATCTGACATCATCAAATGTGTCCCTCACTTTAGAAACGCACGCGGTATCGGCTGATATCGGTTCATTTTTAATGTTATCGGTCTGATAAGAAGATTTGTCTGATATATTAAAGCTGATAAGTAATGTATTATTTCCTTCAGCTGAGACACTTCTATGGAAGCTTGTTTCCGCCACAGAATAAAACATTTTAAAAGATAACTGCGACTTTCTCTCACAATTGCGAGTTTACTTAAAGTCAGAATTGCGAGATCTAAAGTCAGAATTGCGTCTGAAATAAAGTCGCAAATGCGTCTTATAAAGTCAGAATTCTGACTTTTCTCGCAATTGTGAGTTTATATCACGCAATTCTGACATCTTTTCTCAGAATTGTGAGATATAAAGTCCAATTCTAAGGCAAAAAAAAAAGTCTGACTTTTTTTAACCTCAGAATAGTTTATATCTCACGATTCTGACTTAAACACGCAATTGCGACTTTATATAATGTAATTCTGACTTTATATCTCCCAATTGCGTATTATAAAGTCAGAATTGCGAGATCTAAACATGCAATTCTGAGAAAAAAAAAGTCAGAATTTCAAGTATATTTCTCGCAATTGCGAGTTTATATCTCATAATTCTGACTTTATCACGCAATGAGAAAAAAAAAGTCAGAATTGTGAGATTAAAAAGGTCGCAATTACCTTAATCTCTCACTCTGTGGTGGAAACAAACTTCCATACACTTCAGATGCGCACTGTTCAACATGATGGGTTTGAATAACTTGAAATATGATTGAAATTCAGCGCAACACGTGCAGCGCAAGTCTGTCATATTGGCTATTGTGTCTTATTATAATAGAATTTGATTTAATGCAAGAATTTGATACAAAAGATGCATACATTTAATTAGGTTTATTACATTTTTTTTTTAAAAAAGGCTTAAGGTAAAATTCCCATAAAAGGTAAAAAAATCTATTTAATCTGATTGGAAAAGATGATTTATGTCTCTGCTGTTCACGACAGTCCTAAACATGCCAGGATACCACTCCGCAAAATATCCTCTAATTATCGTTATGGAGAAAATCCCAGAATATATAGAGGTATCATTTTGTAAATAATCGCACATCCCGATTCTGAAGGGATTAAAGACGGATTATGAAACTGAAATCGTTGGCTTACCTTCGTAAACTTTGATGGTCACGGTCGGCTGGTTGTCAGAAGCGGTGGAGAAGATCTGGGATTTCTTGGTGGGAACGACGGTGTTCCTGGGAATGAGTTTGGTCATCACTCCTCCTACGGTCTCAATGCCCAGGGTCAAAGGGCACACGTCCAGGAGCACCAGGTCACCTGATCAACACAGTTCAGTCATTAACCAGCTCACACACACAAAAGGGTTGTTTGACTGGCAAAGATGTTTTTAACTGGATTGTTCAAATGTATTTGTATAGCCCCTTTAAAACCACAGTAGCAAAACTCAACTGGAAATGAGAGCTAAGGTACACAGGCGAGTCTTAAGCGATGACTTAACCTGGATCTCGGAACATCTGATTGGACGATAGGGCTACACGATATAAAAAAAATTAAATAAAAATGCGATAACTCATTAAATAATTTGAGACAGTAAAACATCCCTAAACTTCTGACAGTGAACAGTGTTTTACTGAAACATAAGCGTTATTTTAACATCAGAGTAAACCTCGGGGGTCAGGTTATCCTACATTAGGGTTATTAAACAACACAAACTGAATAATCAAATGTAAAAATAAACAGTTTCCACTGTATGAATTACATATATCCTGATTCTTATTAAAGCTACAAAAGTTATTCAGCCGAGAGAGAGAGTGATTTCTCTTTGTCTTTTCTTCATGACTGCAGTTATTGCAAGCCGTTGCGATACATACATTTGCGATATTTCGATAATTTTAATATATTGTGCATCCCTATTGGACGACCTCAGTGTTTCGACAGGAGTGCGGACATGTAAAAAGCAAGCACTGTAATCTCGTGCTGATGGTGACGGACTCACCGGTGTCCTCCTCGCCGGACAGAACCCCAGCCTGCACCGCGGCTCCGTACGCCACCGCCTCGTCCGGGTTGATCCCTCGGGACGGCTCTTTGCCGTTGAACAGCTCCTTCACCAGCTGCTGGATCTTCGGGATGCGAGTGGATCCGCCGACCAGCACGATCTCGTCGATGTCCGTCTTCTTCAGGTCCGAATCCTCCAGCACCTTCTGCACCGGCTTCATGGTGGAGCGGAACAAGTCCTGCACACACACACACACACACACAGGGTTACTCCAGTGGCGCTAGTAAAATACTATATTTATTCAGATTTGGAATTAGGTTTTATTTTGATATTTTTAATATAAGAGAAAAAACTGTTTATTTTTTTATTTCCTTTTAGCTTTTTTTATTTCTATTTAGTTTATTTTTTATCTTCGTTTTAGTAATTTAGTACTTAAGAAAGTTACTTTAACTTTAAATTAAAAGGAAGTGAAAACAAAATGAAATAAGTCTTTATATTTTAGTTTTCATTTCAATTTCCTTTTAGATTAATATTTCTTTTTAGTTTATTTGTATTTTAGTCATTTAGAACTTAAAAATAAACTAAATAAATAAAACTAAAAGGAAATAAAAATGCTATAAATATACATATTTGTTTATTTTAAATTCTGATATTTATATTTAGTTTATTGACTTTGAGTTTGAGTCGCTGCTCTCATGTTGAGCTCCTCAGGCTTGGCGCGGGTCAGTGTTACGAAGAAGTCCTAATATTATACATTTTATTTCAGTTTTATATTTAATTTTCTAATATTTCTATTAGTAATTTAGCACTCAAGTACAAAATAAATGACTAAACTAAATGGGAATGAAGAAAGCTCCTCTAATCTGGTATACTGGAGTGTGTTCTCACCATGTTGAGCTCCTCAAACTTGGCGCGGGTCAGTGTTTCGGAGAAGTCCTCTCCCTCGAAGAAGGACTCGATCTCGATGCGGGCCTGGTGTTGGGCGGACAGCGCCCGCTTGGCCTTCTCCACCTCGCGCCGCAGCTTCTGCACGGCCCGGTTGTCCTTGCGCACGTCCTTGCCCGTCTTCTTCTTGTAGAGCTTGATGAAGTGCTCCATGACGCGCTGGTCGAAGTCCTCTCCGCCCAGGTGTGTGTCGCCGTTGGTGGCCACCACCTCGAACACGCCGTTGTCGATGGTCAGCAGGGACACGTCGAAGGTGCCGCCGCCCAGGTCGAACACCAGGATGTTCTTCTCGCCGTCTTTCTTATCCAGACCGTACGCGATCGCGGCCGCCGTTCTGTGGAGAGAACACCAGCGCTCACTACAACTACACACACGGTCGGGACTTCAAATAGAAGAAATTAACCAAATCTGAAATGTTGCTTTATTTTTTTCAGTTTAACTTAACTTTCAGTAAAAATTTTAAAATAAAAACTATTAAAAAATTAAAAAGAGAGAAAAAAAAAAAAAAAGACTACAATGACTAAAATCAACATTTCAAATTTTAGTTAAACTTGAAGTAATCAAATAAATAAAATATACGCTTTTTTTTTTTAAAGTGACAAAACAACTAAAAATATTATATAAACTGAATACATAAACTGAGTTTTTTATTTAAAAAAAGTTATAAAAAAGGACTAAAAACCATAAAAAAATTTAAATAGTGAAAAAAAAAATATTACTTTTTTTTTATTTATAAAATAAATATAAATATTTATCTATCATTTTATAAATATATATATATATATTTTTTTTTAATGATACTAAAATAACACTGATGTGGATTTAAACGTGATGCACTGAAACGTACGGCTCGTTGATGATCCTCATGACGTTCAGACCGGCGATGGTTCCGGCGTCTTTAGTGGCCTGGCGCTGAGCGTCGTTGAAGTAAGCGGGAACCGTGACCACGGCGTGTGTGACCTTTAACAAGAGCACAGCCAATCAGACGTCGAGTTCGTAACCTCAGCGTTTGCTCTGAGTGTTAACAATCAAAGCGTTACCTTCTTTCCCAGGTACGCCTCAGCGGTCTCCTTCATCTTAGTCAGAACCATGGCGGAGATCTCCTCCGGCGCGAACGTCTTCATCTGGCCTGAGCCGATGTCCAGCTGGATGTGAGGCTTGTTCTTCTTCTCGACCACCTGGGAGACAGGAAGCAGGAGTTAAAGGGACCGTTCACACGGAAATGAAAAGTGTTTACCGTATATACATTTGTGATATTCCTATATATTGCGCAGCCCTAACGCACGGCTTTGGCTCAGCGCCGGTTGTACCTTAAAGGGGAAGTATTTGATGTCCTGCTGCACGGCGGAGTCGCCCCAGGTTCGTCCAATCAGACGCTTGGCATCGAAGACCGTGTTCTCGGGGTTAGAGGTCAGCTGGTTCTTCGCAGCGTCTCCGATGAGACGCTCTCCTTCGGTGGTGAAGGCCACGTATGAGGGAGTGATGCGGTTCCCCTGGTCGTTCGCGATGATCTCCACACGGCCGTTCTTGAACACTCCGACGCTGAGGAGACACATTCAGAAGACCGTATGAGGACACCGGCATCATGCTCATCATACGGCATAATCCAGAAGTGCTTTAAAGCCGCGCAAGCATGCGTGAATATATACATAGTTAAAAAAATAAATAATAATAAATAATAATAATAAAAAACATACATTTAAATGTTGTATATATTTAATAAAAATAGATACAACATTTTATGCATATATTTATAATATCTAAATTTGTGATTTATATATCAGATATTACACAGAATAACAAAATTAAGATATAAATATATGCATAAAATGTATATATTTTTATTAAATATACGCTTTTATAATTATATTGTTCTAGTTAAATATACATATATAAATATTCCATTAAGCAGAAAATTGTATATTTACATAAAGATAATATTATATATTAGATATTTATATAAAATGATAAATATGAAGTGTATAAAATGTATTTTTGAATTAAATATTTTTATAATATACTTCGTTCTAGTTAAATAAAAATATATATAAAGTAATAAAACATTTAATTCAAATATATATATATATATGAAATAAATTATACAAATATTAAAATTATATTTAAAAAAAAAAAGAGTATTTATTTAATATATTATTTTTATAATTATATTTTATTCTGTTACATATAAATTGAAATACTTATTGAAAATTGTATATACATTTTAAATAAAATATATATTAAATAAATATAGGTTTTATATTTTATTTAATACATTACTTTTTATAGTTATACATTTTGTTCTAGTTGAATAAGACATAAATTAATATAAATTTCAATTATATATAACATGATGTGTATTATTAAATATATTATTTTTTATAATTTAATATATTTTTTAAATATATTTTATTATAATTAGATAATTTATTCTAGTTGAATATAAAAAGAACTTATAAAAAGTTTATATATATAGTGAGTGAGTGCATTTATAAAAATAAAAAAGAAGATAATTTAGATGTATTTTTCTTGTCTTGGAAATCAGTTTTATTGACCGCATATATGAACTGAAGCTGATTCTCACCAGGAGTAGGTGGTCCCGAGGTCTATTCCCACCACCGTCCCAACACTCTCCCGCTTATCATCATCTTCGGCAAACACACTGCCGGCCACCAGCAGACACAGGCAAAGCAGGCGCATTCTGGCTCAATATTCAACTATTCCTGGAAAGAATCATAGGGGAAAGAATACATCAAAACTTAATGTCAAAGGTCAGGGCAGGCACAGAACACAGTAAATGTCACTCACTGGCTGGAAAAGAGGCCTATAAAAAAAAAAATATATATATATTTTTTTTTTAAACCAAGTAATACATCATGCAAAAACTCAATATTTGGGATATTTTAACCCAAAATGGCATGAATTGATGAACTGAATTCAGCTGCAGCTCAAATGCAAATAATGTGAGACCACTAAAGGCATAGTTAAAGGCCATTTATCAATGGAGACCATTTTCCCAAAAAACAAAAACAACAACAAAAACACACATCAGAAGCGGATATGATGGTCAGTCATATGAATAAATCATATTCATGTGTTCATTCATAGTTTCCAGTTCAGCCTCGTGCTGCGAAGTCACTGATCATCAAATACTCATTACAATTGACTCCAAAAATTAATAATGCCATTATTATTGTAATACACACTCAAAATCCCATAACATTTAAAAACACATTTATTATCGAAACCCATTTAAGATAAAGACTTTGTTCCTCTTGTTTCGCCGGTTACTATCTAACGTTAATGAATATCCGTTTTCTTCACAGTCATAATGGCTGAATGTTATCTTTAAAGCGTTTCTGTAGGATAATAAAACTCATAATTCTCACCTGATAAAGCAGTATTAAGCAGTAATCTCAAGGGCGTGGGCTGATCGCAGTGAATAGCGTGCTGTCTGTCTCTTTCTCTCGCTGTGTTTCTCGTGTTTTCTCTCTGTCTCAGATGTAACTCATGGCGCTGCGCTCGCCTGTATATAAGCCGTCACCGCTTCCCCGTCGTGGAGCCTCGCTATTGGTCAGAGAGCAGCTCGTTGGAAGGCGCTCATTGGCTGAGCGTTGCACGCTGGCTGATGCTGATTTGCACACGTACGGGTGGCGGAGACGTCATCAGATGAGGCGAACTGGAGCGATTTGATTGGCCTACGCGAGTGTCAGTCAGATTGCGAAGCTTCTGGATGGAGGGTCGCATTTTGAACCTGGCCAAGAAATAGAAATAGTTCGAGAGTCCTTCATCAAAAACTCGGGTTTACACATTTTACATTCATATTTACATTGGCATGTGACTCTACTGTTCTCAAAATAAGCATTTATGCTTGGAATATATGGAGATCTCAGTCAACTCATTTTCAAACGAGGAAAATTGTTTAAAAGCAACTGTACAGTATCTTCCTTTTTGCAGTACTGCAAAACGAATACATTATGAAATTTTGATTTGACTGTAAATTAGCTTATGGTGTGAGAACAGTGTCATAATAAGAGAAACTCACTTGACTGAGACTATGATAAATTATACATTTTTGCCTTGTACAAAAATGTTTGACAATTTATCAAACACTATAATACTCAGCTTATTTAACCATTGAGGGTCAATGAAGAATCTGTGTGTGTAAAAATATGGCACATTCACAATTATATTTCTGTGGTTTGGACGGTGACTCATTGGGCAGAGTATTAGCAAAACTATCTGCATACAAAAACAAATGAATTTCTGTGTCATGTAATGATGCAATGATAAGAAACAACCTGACAGTGTTTTTCAGTATGTTTCACTTGAGTCAAAATTACACTAGTATTACAGCATTAATTGATCTAGTGGGGTTTTTGACGTATGTTTGACCAATGAACTTGATCAATATACATTTCTGAATTTATTTACAATTTACCGTTTTGTATTTGTATCTACATTTCATATACCAACCGTGAAATTTATTTACAGGATAATACTGTCATCATGTCATTCACTGAATACTTGAGTGTGGAAATAATTCTGATTTTCAACCATTGGTGTGTCTGGTAAAATATGATTCCAATCTAGATATATTTCTAATATTTTCATGGAAAGTCCCAGAGTAGAAATTCAAGTAGTTCGGTTCACTTGGTTCATTTGGTCCGGACCAAAAACACCACAAAACATTTAGTCCTGGTCCACTTAACATTCTCATTGGCATTTTAACACCAAACCTAAAGATACAGAATCTAAAGGCATAGGGATATGTTCACAACCTGATTGATCAGCTTTGATTGTGACTGATTGTGCCTTTTATTAGGTATATTTCACAATGGAACTAACCGAACATCCAAAACAATGCTGTATTCTGGGCTAAATGTGCTCGTTGTATGTGCATAGCCTATACATATGATGGTATTCTGACCAGCTGACTGAGTAAAGGAGTCAAAACAGCAGCAGGAATCCTTCTGTCACTCCCAAACAAACATCTATGACCTTTTTAGGGTTGCACCTTGTTACATCATGTCCTGTTTTTAGTTAGTTTACATGTCTTTAGTCTGTGTTGCTTTCATATCTCATTCAATCCACACCAGAGTTCGTTTGGAAGTATTTTTCAGCCGTCTAGGTCCGCTTTTTGGGTGGCACCAAAGTTCGTATAGTACTTCGGATACTTATTCAAATGAACCGAGAAGTAACCTCACCAGGGTTTGTTTTAATTGAACCAAACATTACAAGTGTGAACACATCCAAAGTAACACCACATTTCTGAGGACTTTCATTACTAATTAAAGCTAGGGTGATCAAGTTAAGCTAGTATACTTATCTGATCTGGCCTACTTCTTCATATACTTTGGCTTGAATATATAGAGGGTTCAGTCAAATAATGTTCAATTGAGGAAAATGTTGTCTGAATTGCGTCAATTAATCTATCTAGGGATGCAACGATGTAAAAAAAAAAATTGGCCGATACCGATAACTCGTTATATTTAAAAGCCGATAACCGATATATTGGCCGATAAATCTAAATCCAAATTTTTATATAATTTTTGAGAGCCTCGCTACAAAAACAAAAGTTTTACCATTAAAATCCATGTTCCAAACACACAATTATAATGTTCTCATTATAATTGTATAGCCTATATGACTTACAGACTTACGCTGCACGTTACACTTTACTGTATTTTCCTTTTTTAAGTGATTCTAATCATACTTCTAGCAATTTAAAACCATGTTGAACAGTGCGCATCTGAAGTGTCTCAGCTGAAGTAAATAATCCATTAATTATCAGCTTTAATATATCGGGCAAATTTTCTTATCAGGCCGATTACGATAACATTAAAAGTAAACATATATCGTCCGATACCGATATGGTGGCTGATATATCGTGCATCCCTTAATCTAACCAATGTCAAAAACAAAGAATAAAGCAGAACAAAGCAAACATATACAAAGATAAAAACTTTAATTTATTGACTTGCAGATGTGCAACAATACAGTCATTTCATCAGAACACTTCAGTGCAGAAGCATCAGGCGTAGGTGGAGTAAGACCTGGTTGTCTATACATGTAGCTAAATTAAATTAAACTATTTTTTGGAGCCCGTATCACTAAATATCTTGCAGTGCATATAGGCGAGTTTCTCGGCATGTGAGCGTCGCAACAAGGGAAACCATTCCCAGTGCGGCAACTCTACGACTCTGTACCCGGCCAGAACGAGTTGCCTTCGCTTCAATGCGTGAAATCCGAGCAGCTGCTCAGTCCTGTAGCAATACTGATTCCTATTCGTCACTTGAACAGCAAGTCTCTGAATAGATGGTTTAGAGGAATCATCCGTGTGAGACGAGTGCATCCCGGATTTGGTCAACGCCATCAGAAGATTGTCCGTCAAGTCGACACCAACGCTGAAAATGCTTTCTCTCACATGGACCGGTTCAACAGCGTGAACCACTGGCTTTCGGAGGAACTTGTTGGACGGCTGCACTGGAATCTTCTGGGAATTGGTTAGTTGAGCGAGTAGGTTGTCAGTTATGGTTACTCCAGACAGTGTTTGCTCCAAGTTTTGAGAGGCGGGATTTTGCCGACAAGGTTCGGAGGACACAGGAACAGGCTGGTCGTTTTGGTCCAAGTGCACTTCTAGGTCAATAGAGCGCAAATGCGGAAGAATCATGTGCTTGTGCACAAACATCTCTCCACCTAGAAGTTTCCGCAACACCGCTTCAGCCTCAAGCATCTCAGGCTTACGACAGATATCCGACTGGGCAAAATCCCAGAGTTGCTTGGTCACTTCTTCCCTCATTGCGTGGCTAAGTCTCGGGATCGTCGACTCGGGCAACTCCAAGCCAACAGTTCCATCTAAAGTGAACAAGTCTTTCTTCAACTCGAGCTCCTTGGAATTGCAAGTTTTGTTGACGAACTCTGCGCTTAAAGCCAGACTGAGCAAGTCTTGGGGGAAGAGACCAGCAAAAGCAAGACCGAGGAGACCTGTCAGCAAATGCTCAGGGAACCGCTGAAACTCAAGTTGACGTTCTCGTAAGATCGCAGTGAGACAGGGATAAAGTTGAGGACTCTGGTTGGGAAGAACTCCTAATGTTCCAAAGGCCCAAAGCATCTTTGCAGCATCTTTACTCCTGCACCGGTTGACCACGTTGGGGAGTTGTTTGGCCACAGCCAGGAGAATCCGATTATCCCGGTAGTGAAGAGCGGAGCAAGATAAGACGATGTGCATTAGGCCTTGAACCTCCATTCTTGGGGCCCGTCGAGGCACCTCGGATCCCATGGCCTCCAACCACGGAAGATGGTCCAGATAGCTAAATCTCAAAAGCTTCATCACATTGGCGATCCCGAAATCACTCAGATCACTGACTACAGCAAGAGTCCTGTCCACGAGCCGGCGCGTTGCTCTCTCGGACAGGGAGATCTGCGACTTAAAGAGGGCTAAAGAAACAGCTCCCAGTTCCTCAGGCTTCAACTGGTTCAAATAACGCATGAGTAACGACTCAATGGGTTGAACGAGGGCATCCGGACATCTCCTTCCTTCTCCGATAACGTACAAGAGTTGAAGCAGCTCTGGAAGACCCAGTTGGTTGAAGTTTCGGCTCACGTTGTCAAAGAGTTTTTCAAGGTACCAAGGAACAAACCGACCGAGGCATCGCCACAAGTCGGCGGCGAGAAGCAACTGGTGAAGCTCCATTTCACTCGCTCTCCGGCAGAACTCGGTTTCATACAATCCCAGTATGCTGTGGGATTGAGGCAAGCCCAAGTTCACGAATGATCTCAGCACATCTAATAACTGCGTCGGCGTGAAGTTGTGCAGGTTCTCGGCGCTGTGCCGCAGGAGCGCGTTAAACCGCGCGTCTTTCCTCACGACCGCGATCTGCTCGTGGGGAATCTGGCTGAGTTTGCACAAGAAACCGGTTGCATCTGAAGGTCCCATGTTGCTTTTTAGTGCCGTGACCTTGTCAAGGACTAGCAAGGCTTCGTTGAGGTCTACAGTGGAAGAGCGTTGGGAGACGTCATAGGTCATGTTCTGGTATTCAGGTCGACATCTTTGAAAGGCTCGTGGGTCACCGTTGACTCGTGGCTCTTTGGTGGCTCGGTTTGACTCAGCGTTACTGTAGTCTATGTCTGACGGCGTGTTCTTGGAGAGCCGTCGTGAGGAGCTAATGCGGTACGGGTTACGCTGTTGATGGAAAGTTGTGTTTAAGGATAGTCTACAGGACGATTCTTCTTTAGTTTCCAAGCAGCCATCGGTAGAATAACGAGCCGCCGGCGTCCGGTAATAAGCCGAGGGCTTGTACACCAGTGTTCTTTCCGTTTCTTCTTCTCTCTTTTGCTCTCCATTTTCCACATTCGCTGACAAACGTTGGGCTCTAAAGATGGAGATGCGCTGTACGTGGGCATAAAGTCGCCGCTTTGCCAGATGATGAAACAGCACCGTTGCAGACATCAACAGCAGACTCTGGAGAAGATCATACAAGAGATGTGTTTTCAATTTAAAGGTCAACAGTGTACTTGAAAAGAATGTATACGTTTGAAATTCAAAGTAAGAATGATAGTAGGTTTCCTTTTCTTGCCAAATAATTGTGTCAGATAAATACCTTAACCAAGTTTAGTGTACATCTAATATTTTAATTAAAGATTATGAAGACGCATTAATAAAAAAATAAAAAAAGTTATTTGCATGGATAAATAATTTATAATATACTAGGGATGCACCGAAATGAACATTTTGGCCGCTACCGATAATTCTTTATATTTGAAAGCAGATAACCGATATATTGGCCGATAAATCTAAACCCAAATTTTTTTACATTATTTTTAAGCCTCGTTACAAAAAAAATGTTTCACCATTAAAATCCATGTCCCAAGCACACAATTATTATTACTTCAAGCAATTCAAAACCATCATGGTGAACATCTGAAGTGTCTCAGCTGAAGGAAATAATCCATTAATTATCGGCTTTAATATATCTGCCAAATTTTCTCAACGAGTGGATCTCTGAGCTGTTATGAGTGAGTGGAGGCGGGGCTCATTTGGATATTCATAGAACAACGTATACTAAATGAGGCAAGGGTGTCCAGTTACATCCAAGGTATTTTAAGTCATGACAAAAAAAAAATTCAAGGAAAAAACACTTAAATATGTCATTTTGGTGATCAAAGATGAGTTTTAAAAATTAAAATTATTGACTACAAAGGACTTCAATATATCGGACAAATTTTCTTATCAGCGATTACGATAATTTGCCAATTTTACATGAAAAATAAGAATTAATTGTTGTTAATTTTTTCATGGTGGTTTTACATGTTGGTATGTGCAGGTTTTTACAATCTTAAAGCATAAGAAAATTATGTTTTTGTCACTTTTAATGTTGATAGCATATACTTTCAATGATAGCGTTCACGATCCTTTAAAGGAAAAGATCAGCCAAGACTTTTTTAAATTAAAAGAAAAAAATACAAAACTTTAATTTGGGAACAAACTACTCCTCTAATATTAGTTATAATGTACTGTAAACTGAATGACACCATAAACACAAGGAAAAAAACCGTAACAGAGTTACTACTTGGTTTCGTCAAAAAAGAATTGATCCCAGATTTTACATATGAAATTAACATGGCATTTCGCGAAAATATAGGCTTTTTCTGGTCAGCATATTTTTTAAAAGGAACATCAAAAGTGAGATTTAACCTTATTTCCTTGTGGCGAAACGTCTTTTATCAATCATAAGCTACTGCACGTCCTTGACAGCCATAGATATGCTTGACAGCAGCAGAACTCACACATTCACATTCTTCTGTTAAATAACACACCGAACAACACAATCCGAGCGACTGTAGAAAGATAAACGTACCTTCAGCGCGTGTGGTCTTCAAGTGGAGTATTTATCTCACGAGGACACATCGCAGAAACACTCACTTGTGTGCTGAATCCACACGTGAATGTGTGTAGTGGTAAAGGCAGATGTCATGCGCGGTACGGAAGCTCGTAAGAGACATGAAACACAGTCAGTCACTGGCAGCATACGAAATCGCATATTTCCATAATGTGTAGTACGCGAAAAACAATATATATATTCATACTGCCGTTCAAAAGTTTGAATTTATTTGATAAAAAAAGTGATATTGTTAAATATTGTGACAATTTAAAATAAACGTTTTCTATTTGAATATATTTTAAAATGTAATTTATTCCTGTGATCAAAGCTGAATGTTCAGCATCATTACTCCAGTCTTCAGTGTCACATGATCCTTCAGAAATCACTCTAATATGAGGATATGATGATCAAGAAACATTTATGATTATTATCAGTGTTGAAAACAGTTGTGGACATTTTTTTTCAGGATTCTTTGACGAATAGAAAGTTCTATTTCATTTATTTTATGCATTTAATGCATCCTTGCTGAATAACAGTATTGATTTATTTTACTTCTTTATTCTTTCTTACTGTTTTTTTTTTTATCAAATAAATGCAGGCTTGATGAGAAGAAGAGACTTCTTTTAAAAACATAAAAAAATCGTACCGATCCCAAACTTTTGAACGGTACTGTGTGTGTGTGTGTGTGTGTGTGTGTGTGTGTGTGTATACACAGTACAGGCCAAAAGTTTGGAAACATTACTATTTTTAATGTTTTTGAAAGAAGTTTCTTCTGCTCATCAAGCCTGCATTTATTTGATAAAAAAAAAAAAAACAGAAAAAATTGTAATATTGTGATATATTATTACAGTTTAAAATAATTGGTTTTCAATTTATTATACTTTAAATAATCATTTATTTCTGTGATGCAAAGCTGAATTTTCAGCATCATTACTCCAGTCTATCACACGATCCTTCAGAAATCATTCTAATATTCTGATTTATTATGAGTGTTGGAAACAGTTCTGCTGCTTAATATATTTTCATAACCTGTGATACTTTTTTAGGATACTTTGATGAATAAAAAGTAAAAAATAATAATAATAAAAAAAAAAGCAAATTTTTAAAAATAGAAATCTTTTGTAACAACAATATACACTACTGGTCAGTCATTTTTTTCTTTCTTTTTTTGAAATAAATCACTACTTTTATTCATCAAGGATGTGTTAAATTGATCAAAAGTGATAGTAAAGAAGATTTATATTATTAGAAAATATTTTTTAATTTGAATAAATGCAGTTCTTTTTAACCTTTTATTCCTCAAATATATTAGGCAGCAGAACTGTTTCCAACACTCATAATAAATCAGAATATTAGAATGATTTCTGAAGGATCGTGTGATAGACTGGAGTAATGATGCTGAAAATTCAGCTTTGCATCACAGAAATAAATGATTATTTAAAGTATAATAAATTGAAAACCAATTATTTTAAATTGTAATAATATATCACAATATTACATTTTTTTTCTGTATTTTTGATCAAATAAATGCAGGCTTGATGAGCAGAAGAGACTTCTTTCAAAAACAGTAAAAATAGTAATGTTTCCCAACTTTTGGCCTGTACTGTGTGTATATATATATATATATATAAGGACAGATCTACAATCTAGACAAACATGTAAGCAATTAGTCATTTAAAATAGTCATTTCTGCTGTAGTTGAATTCGCCTTACCTAACTCTCATTAGAAATTGAGAAATGAAATGTGTGGTTTTTGATCATGTGCAATTTTATCCATTCTAAAAGAAGTCATGAAGAGAAGAGACACTGTTATTTATTTTCTTATTCACATCTTTATTATTTAAATTAATATTTGCTAAGATATGCTTTTCCGAGCAAATTCTGCAGAAGAAAAAAAAAAGAAAAAAGAAATGAAATGTTTACAAAAAAAACCCTTGCACTCATACATCTCAAGAACTGATCGAGAAAGGGAAAGACATCGGACTCTTGAATGTATGACTTTTACTGTAATATAGTCGATCAAAGGTTTTAAGATTCATATATGTATATTATATTCCTATATTAATAGTTTGAAAAATAAAAGCTGACATGTCAGTCTCATTACTTCACAAAAGTATTCACACGCATTAGCTCGGTATATTTGGATAGAATAGTTCTGTACACATAAGGAACAGTGATATTTACATGCTTTCGTCTCTACTGAAGAACACAACAGAAGCACATAGCAGCAAATGTGTGGCGTCTGTCTCCAAACACGAGTGTCGTAAAGCTGAGCGGGTCTGGGGTGATTATCTCTACTGGCTGATGATTGGGAAAAAAGAGGCACAAGCTTTTGGGGACAAACTGGGAGAGAGACACTGCAAGACTCCGCTTTCCACTTTCTATTGCATTTCTATAGCGATATACGTTGAGGGAAATATATAACTCTGTTGTGCTTGTTGCTCCAGACGCATTTCATACGCAATCCCTCATCATTCCCTCGGGTCAAAACTCTTTAATTTAAGAAATTGAGTGTTTAGCAGAGGGATCAAAGACCCGAGGACTTTTGTCTCACTTGAACCACGAATGCACACACACAACTATTGAATGTATTCGAGGAGTTTTGTGGTTGAAATTTAAAAAAGTAACAAATCCTTCCCTCGCGGATGTTTCAGTGCACATAGAAAAACCTAAAAAAAGCTCAAAATTCAAACTAAAAATGCTAAAATGTAAAAAATGATCAAATTGCACACACACACAAAAAATGATTATATAATGTCTACATGGTGTATGTGAATGCACACTGAAGATAACTGGCTTTAGGACCCAGAGGAACAGCTCGTTAACTCCATATAGAGATATAAGCCCATCTAGAGTCATGAAATATCATCTTATATTATTATTTTTCCACAAGAGGTCGGCAAAGACACTCAATGTAAGATATTTAGAGCTGAGTTAAAAGGGTTATGCATTAAAATTGTGAGTTATTTTGAATTTAAGTTGAAAGAATGTGAGGAATATGTGCTTAAACTACTATTTATTTATTGAATCTAGTAATTTAAAGGTAAAAAATAACAAAAAAAATAAAAAATTGCACTAAAAAATAGAAAAAATATAATCAAAACAAGCTTTCTGGACAAGTATAATTTTAGGGCTTCGGGTCATTTGTGTTACAGAGTGCGAGGGAAGGATGAGGGATCTGGCGTGTTTCTGCTGCGATATGATGCCAGAAATGTTCATTTGTATAATTTCTATAGCATATAAAGTGTTTTTTTTTTTTACAATCGCTAGGACATTTCTCAATTATACTCATGTCACTTTCTCTAAACTCTTCACACACTGGGATACACTGGAGCATTTATCATTGCTTTGGTGCAAAACCACCACTAAAACTCTAGCGTACAGTCTGCATGTTTACATTCTGGCAAAACCTAACATAATACAAAGACGATTTTTACAGTAATACTAATATTTAATATAGGGCTGTCAAAAAATTAATCGCGATTAATCGCATCCAAAATAAAAGTTTGTGTTTAAATAATATATGTGTGTGTACTGTGTATAATTATTTTGTATATATAAATACACACACATGCATGTATATATTTAAGAAATATTTGCATACATATACTGTATATATTTATATATAATTTATATTATATATAAATATAATTTTTTTATATAAATTGCACATTTTTCTTAAATATATAAAAGCATGTGTGTGTATTTATATATACAAATTTAATTATACACAGTACACACACATATATTATTTAAACACAAACTTTTATTTTGGATGCGATTAATCGCGATTAATCTTTTGACAGCCCTATATTAAATATATTCCAAATCCCAAAAAAAAAAAAAAAAAAAAAAAAAAAATAGATGTAGCTAAACAAACACATTCAACACGTACTCGCCGAGCGCCACATGCGAGTAAAAATATGCGAGAATATGAAACGGTCAATCGCCATTTTTATGAATTATAACAATGCATGAACGTGAACCACACTTGTCACTTAAGTTTAAGCCTTGACAACTTAAATATTCAAGCGCAAGAAGACGCGAAAGCTCAATTTGTGACTCGCTGGAAAGTTGTGCGCGCAAACATCCGAAACGCAAATCCTGAATTGAGTTCGCTTTCACGTCTTCTTAAACGGACAAATTCACGCAAAATGATGCGCGTCTCGTGAGTTTCCTTGTAAACACTGTGGATTATGTCTTCAGTGAATGTGAACAGTAAACGCGTGTGTGTCAGTATCAGTGTATTAGATCAGTGCGTTCGCTCTTAAAGTGACAGCAGCCTAATATTCCTGCTGTGCTTTTACTGTTAATCAAACAACTAAACACAGAAATAAATCACTCAGCTCATGTTGAGCCGCTGTGAAGCTGACGGCGGGTTAGGAGAACTGTGTGAAGAGCTTTGGAAAAGTGAAGTCTTGATAAATGTGTCCTGGTGATTGTAAAACACTGTAAAGACTGTTTCTATAAACTGCTACCGCTTTAATAGCAAAGCACTTTTGTCCCTCGTCAGAGCCTGTAGTTCATTAGTTAACTGGCCATGTTGGGAAAAGCGTACAACCATACGAGTTGTGCAATTTGTATACAAGAGAGCACACTGTCCACTCGACCTGACCATCCAGTGTGATGACAGAGCCAGAGCTGTGTGTGAGCGGTGCAGTGTGTGTGAGCGGTTGACGTTTAACGAGACGAGCCAGTTCTCTTCAGCTCTGAAAGCCAAGCTGATGTTGATTCTTGTTTTATTACGAGCTCTGTGTCGTTCTCTTTTCTCCAGCAGACTCTCCTGTGTTCACACACACACACACGCACACACGCACGCACACACGCACACACGCACACACACCGGCGAGTAAACTAAACAGAAACAGTGTACCTTTAACTAACGTCAGCATTACTGTAACAAGCGTATTGCTCATTAGTGTATTAACTAGCATTAACTAAAGCCTTCCAATTCAACGCATCAGATTTCCAGTTCATTCATCACACTGTAAATGCAGCGTCAAGTCGAGCGCTTTGCATCATGGGAAACGACACTGTGCGCAGTGTGCTCTGTTGCACCGAATACATTCTGCAGAAATAGTATGCGTAGCGTTTCACACACTCTCTCCAAGACACACTCCTCAACCCATTCACACACTCCACATGATCTCGGTGCACTTCAAAACATTTAAAGCATCACTTCAATCTACTGCATATTACATGTTTCAAAGTCAAATAATCTAAAATTATGCTTTCAGTAAGTATACATTGACACATATTATATATGCTCTTTTTGGAAGAATGTAAAGTCAAATATAATCTAATTTGCTCCGGGTTTTGGCTCAGCCGTCGAGCAGCTTCATAAACCAAACCTCACTCAGCTGGAAAGCAGGACGGTCCGAGACCCCAGCGTCAAGTGCACTAACACGTCGACCTCAATCTCTCCTCTACTGTACTCTACATCGCTCAAAACATAGAAAAGGGCAGAAACAACATTCAGGTGATACAGTACGTTCTGAGTTGAAATGAATACACGTCCTCCGCCGCTGCTGCTTTGGGCAAAAGAGTTGAGTTTCCTCTGTCCCGCAAACATACTGCAAACAAGAGCGTCAGCGCACACGCTAACAAGCCCATGTGCCAGAACACAGGTCATACACTGCAAACAATGCTTTTCTTACTCGCTTCCAGTCCAAATGTCTAAAATATTCTTAAATCAAGATGTATTTTTGTCTCGTTTCAGTCCAAATATCTAAAATATTCTAAAATCAAGATGTATTTTTGTCTCGTTTCCAGTCCAAATATCTAAATATTCTTAAATCAAGATGTATTTTTGTCTCGTTTCCAGTCCAAATATCTAAATATTCTTAAAGGAACACTCCACCGTTTTTTGAAATAGGGCTTATTCACCTTCTTTCCTACATTTAGATAGGTGGGCAAATGCATTTTTGTCTCAGTGCATGCATTGTTTTAGTTTGACAGGGTCGACGCTAGCTTAGCTTAGCATAATGAATGGAATCCTTTGTTGCCAGCTAGCATGTCCTGAGTAAAAGTGATATAAAAAAAAAAAAAAAACCCACCTAATTACTTCTTGTGGCCTGCGTATTCACAATGAGTACAAATAGCGATGCAGATTAACACTAGGCGATTTCCTAGGCAGATATTGACTTGGGACTATATTAGGGGGAAGCACAGGCGAAGCACTGCTACTTGGGTGCAGAGATATCACGCCTGTGCTTCCCCCTAATATAGTCCTTAATATATAAGTCAATATCTGCCTGGGAAATCGCCTAGTGTTAATCTGCATCGCTAGTTGTACTCATTGTGAATACGCAGGCCACAAGAAGTAATTAGGTGGGTTTTTTTTTTTTTTTATATCACTTTTACTCAGGACATGCTAGCTGGCAACAAAGGATTCCATTCATTATGCTAAGCTAAGCTAGCGCCGACCCTGTCAAACTAAAACAATGCATGCACTGAGACAAAAATGCATTTGCCCACCAATCTAAATGTAGGAAAGAAGGTGAATAAGCCCTATTTCAAAAAACGGTGGAGTGTTCCTTTAAGAATATTTAGATATTTGGACTGGAAACGAGACAAAAATACATCTTGATTTTAGAATATTTTAGATATTTGGACTGAAAACAAGTAAGAAAAGCATTTTTTTGCAGTGTAACACAACGCTCAATGCATTCTGAGCATGTTAGTTATCTATATCTAGCTACACAAGCATTCAAAGGTTTGGGGTCAGTACAAATTTCTTTTTTTTAAAAAGACATTAATACTTTTATTCGGCGAGGATGCATTAAATTGATCAAAAGAGACATTTATAATGTTCTAATGCTGTTCTTTTGAACGTTCTATTCATCTCTGCAACAAAGTATCACAGATTCTACAAAAATAAAACTGTTTTCAACACTGATAATAATCATAAATGTTTCTTGAGCATCAAATCCTCATATTAGAGTGATTTCTGAAGGATCATGTGACACTGAAGACTGGAGTAATGATAGGAATAAATTACACTTTACTGTATATTCACATAGAAAACAGATATTTTAAAATGCAATAATGTTTACTGCATTTTTGATCCCAGAAGAGACCCCAAACTTTTGAACACTGTCTCATTAGTTATGCACGTCTGCGCACTTGTGTAGAGTTGTGTCTGGCCTTCCAGTGCAATAAACAAACGGCATCAAGACTGGCACTAAGATTTGGTCCTAAAACGGTGACGGTGTGTCGCGAGATCTTCCCTTTAAGAGAAACTCTGGTCTCTTAACTCCCGTTTTGATTGTTTTGAATGCTGCTAGCAAGTATATTCTTCTTATATTCTATAAGATCGTGATTCATTAATAGCCTGAACCCAGTCTGAATAGTTTACGCCCTTAAACCTTAAACCCCTGAGTGCTACGTTTCCTCTCGCGACTGACTAGCGGCCAGCTCATCTGCACTACTATCCAGCCCTCGACAAGCCGATAAAGCTAAGGCTAAGGCTCATAACTACCCTGCCCTCAACCCAAACACCCGCCCTAGACAAGCAGGGCATCCTTGGACAGTCCTCGGAAGCGGTTTCGTTTTCGGATTGTACTGAATGCTATTGTAATCTTGGTTTTAGTCAGATCTCGGTGGACTCGATCCTCTCCAGTCGGGTTGGAACGGGCCACGGCGGGGCGAGTTGGTGCATCTCCGGCATCTTCTTCTTCTCTTCCACCGGCGGGGTCGGAGACGTTAGCGATATTGACACGGAAACTGGCGGCTCTGGTAAAGCCAGAGCCGGGGCGGCCATTTTGGCTCCTAGCTTGTCCACGCGCTCCTCAAGCGCCTGGTTCTTCTGTAGCATCTCCACGTAGCTTAGCTGCAACTGCGCTTGGTACTTCAGAACGCGCTCTTTCTCGTCATGCCAGGTTTGGCGTTCCTGTGCGAATGTTAGCGCTTGTCGTTCGCGCTGTTGCCGCTCGAGACGTAGCTCGCCCTGCAGTCGCTCCAGCTGACGGCGAAGGTCACCTGACTCCGCCCACTGGACCTTGGAGTCGTCGCTGAGGAGCCGATCAGGAGCCGGGGGAGCCGGGAGCGCCGGGAGTGACGTTGGCGGATCTGAAGGGGACATGAGATGCTCTCGGCTACGGGAAGCCACCAGTTGCCCCATTTCGGACAGACTGGGATCACTGGGACGACTGGAGCTGCTGCCGAGTTCACTGAGGGCTTTCTTCAGACGCGTGACCTCCGACTCAAACGCGCTCAGCTTGTCCCGTAGCACGGTGACCTGAAGACAAGGTTAAACATATCAACAACATATCAAGAAAAAGTGGGGAAAATATCTAATAGCGATCTTTCGGATATAAGTAGCAATTATGATTTAAAGGTGCAGTAAGAGATTTCTGAGAAACACTTAATATTTGAAAACGACCCAAACAGACACGCCCCTCTCTTCATTGCTACGCCCCCAAATGCATGAACTCACAATGCAAGTGGACACGCCCCCTGCTGCTGATTGGCTCACTCTCTCTCCTCCCCCATCATGAGTGGACATGCCCCCTACTGCTGATTGGCTCACTCTCTCTCCTCCCCCATCATGAGTGGACACGCCCCTTCTGCTGATGGGCTCACTCTCTCCCCTCCCCCATCATGAGTGGACACGCCCCCTACTGCTGATTGGCTCACTCTCTCTCTCCTCCCCCATCATGAGTGGACACGCCCCCTACTGCTGATTGGCTCACTCTCTCTCTCCTCCCCCATCATGAGTGGACACGCCCCCTACTGCTGATTGGCTCACTCTCTCTCTCCTCCCCCATCATGAGTGGACACGCCCCCTACTGCTGATTGGCTCACTCTCTCTCCTCCCCCATCATGAGTGGACATGCCCCCTACTGCTGATTGGCTCACTCTCTCTCCTCCCCCATCATGAGTGGACACGCCCCCTACTGCTGATTGGCTCACTCTCTCTCGCCTCCCCCATCATGAGTGGACACGCCCCCTACTGCTGATTGGCTCACTCTCTCTCCTCCCCCATCATGAGTGGACACGCCCCCTACTGCTGATTGGCTCACTCTCTCTCTCCTCCCCCATCATGAGTGGACATGCCCCCTACTGCTGATTGACTCACTCTCTCTCTCCTCCCCCATCATGAGTGGACACGCCCCCTACGGCTGATTGGCTCACTCTCTCTCTCCTCCCCCATCATGAGTGGACATGCCCCCTACTGCTGATTGGCTCACTCTCTCTCTCCTCCCCCATCATGAGTGGACACGTCCCTTCTGCTGATGGGCTCACTTTCTCCCCTCCCCCATCATGAGTGGACACGCCCCCTACTGCTGATTGGCTCACTCTCTCTCTCTCCTCCCCCATCATGAGTGGACACGCCCCCTACTGCTGATTGGCTCACTCTCTCTCCTTCCCCATCATGAGTGGACACGCCCCCTACTGCTGATTGGCTCACTCTCTCTCCTCCCCCATCATGAGTGGACACGTCCCTTCTGCTGATGGGCTCACTCTCTCCCCTCCCCCATCATGAGTGGACACACCCCCTAGTGCTGATTGGCTACAAGAGTGTTGTGCTGCTCGATCCGATACATATAAACAACACATCAAGTAAAAGTGGGTAAAATATCTAGTTGCGATCTTTCGGATAAAAATAGCAATTATGATTTAAAGGTGCAGTAAGCGATTTCTTTTTAGACTTTGGCTTGACTAGGTTATCAAACAGCTAATAATATGTTTGCTAACGTTACACAAAAAAAGCCACTGACAGACGAACACTTGTGGTGTGTGTACCTCGGCCTCGCAGTGCATGCTTTTCTTAAACACTTAGTATTTTTGTCTTGTTTCCAGTCCAAATATCTAAAAATCCTTAAATCAATATGCATTTACTAAAGTAGTAATCATCTTGATTTGAGCATTTTTAGATATTTGGACTGGAAACAAGACAAAAATAGGAAGTGTTTAAGAAAAGCATGTTTTGCAGTGTGTGTGACACAAACAAGCCACCGACAGACGAGCACTTGTGTGATGTGTGTGTACCTCGGCCAGCATGGCCTGCAGCTCGGCCTCGCAGCGCTCCAGCTCCAGGGTCTTGGTGCAGAACGACTCTTTGAGGCTGATCTCGTTCTCCTCTCGCTCCCTCAGCTGGGCGTTGAGCTCCTTCATTTGACCCCGCAGGGCCACCATCTCTCCGGCGCGCTGCGTCACCTCGGCCTGACTCTCCCGAAGCTGCTGCTTCAGCAGAGAGATCTCACCCGCCTTCTGACACACCTGCACACACACACACACACACACACACACACACACACACACACCAGTACTGGATAAACTTCTGTGCTGTCAGAGATCAGGGCCGTTTATGCTAATGACACGATAGAAACGGTCCTGATCTTCGGTTATTTATATCAAATTACTAAAAATAATAGTTTTTTGCAAGCAAAAGCAACAAATATTTCACTATATAATAGATGCTTCACCAGTGAGTTTATGAACCTCTAATAAAAAAAACAAAAAAAACTCATTTAACAAAATATTGGCTTTAATGAAATTATATTTTGGGGGTAATAATTGCGATTAATTTACGATTAATTACATTAAATGGAACATCATGTAATTAATTACATAAAAAAATGTAATTGCTTGACAGTCCATATATAATAAATATAATATAATATAAATAAATAATTTTATTTTGTGATTTTATATAAACTTTATATAAATATATATAAAAAATCATATGTATATATAAGTGATTTTTATAAATGTGTGTGTATATAAATATAAAATTCAAAAATCATTTTTTAAGAAAGTGTAATCTAATCTAATTATTTGTAAATTAATTGCACATCAAATTTGGCTGAGAAATTACCCCAAAAAGATCATTTAAAGTCATTGTTGTGTTAAATGAGAAAAGCATCAAACAGACATTACAAAAAGTAGCTTTGAAAAAGAGATTTTTTTTTAATTAAACAGAATTTATTACACATTAACTTTTAGGCTACAACCGCCATGATTGTTTTTTTTTTAGAAGCTGCATCTGAATTGGTATTTAGATGTATTTACAGACCAAAACAGTTTAGTTATGTCTATGTGGTGTTTTTAATCTGCTTTAAGACAAACCATGTGTAAATTCATAAGTCGACAGCATTGCTGAGTATTTCCTCCTTAAAACTGCAGTGAACCAAAGACAGTCTCAGAAACACGCTTTGAAATCGCTGGTGTTTCTGACGTCACAAACTACCTTGTAACCAATCAGATCAACGTGTGATCGTCAACCAGTGGATCTCTGAGCTGAGCGAGTTAGTGGAGGCGGGGCTCATTTGCATATTCATAGAACCGCGTATACTAAATGAGGCAAGGGTGTGGAGATACATTCAAGCTATTTTAAGGCATGAAGATTTTTTATTCAAGGAAAAAACATTTAAATATGTAATTTTGGTGATTAAGAGTTTTAAAGGATAAAATTATTGACTACAAGGGAACATTCTTCAAAATATCTTCTTTTATGTTCTGCAAAAGCAAGAGTCATACAGGTTTGAAACAACCTGAGGGAGAGTCAATGGTGACACAATTTTAATTTCAAGGCAAAATATCCTCAAAATATGATATTATTTTTTATAAATACTGTAAAAAACTAAAACTGCGATTGGTGGCGGTAAATGTCTTCATGAGCAAGTCGATTCGTTCAAACGGCCGATTAATCCCGACGGACTGACCTCCCACTTGGTCTCCTCGAGTCTGGGCAGAATATCGGCCTGTTCCTTCCTGAAGTCCAAGCACTTCTTCTCCAGTTCTTCTCTCTGAGCGAGCAGGAGCGTCATCTCGTCCTGGAGCCGGCGCTTGTCCTGCTGGAGACGCCCGATCTGGGCCTGCAGTGCATGCTGGGAGCGCTGGGCCCGTCGGGTCACCTGCAGGGGAGCGGGAACATGCTTTAGGTGCGTCACCACTTTTGAATAAGAAACAATATCAAGTCTAAGGGCCCTATCTCGCACCCAGCGCAACTGACTTTGTACACCGACGCATGTATCATTCCTGTTTTGCATCGCAGACTTTTCGCTCCACAGACGCACGTCGGTAAATTAGGGAATTAACTAATGAACTAAAAGCGAAAAGAGGCGGCGTGTTCCGGCGCAAACGTTCCCTGGTGCTATTTTGCAGTTTCAGAAAACAATTCCGCCACTGACCAGGAGAAACCTCGTCTAAAGTCAGTGGCGCATGTTATTCAGAGGCTATTTTAAGGGCGCATGCTTGGCCATAATGTAGCGTGAGCACAACACACACACACTTTGCTTCTCTCATCTACACAGACGCAGCAGTTCTCATTTTTAGAAACCATACATTATTACAAGTAAAAATATTCCACATGAGGGAAATCATTGTTGTGTCCATGAAGATGTGAAAAATAGGCATAAATCTAGCTTACACGTTTACCCAAATGATCATACGCCTGTTTAAGCGAAGCTAATCTGGGTGTGTTTCTCCATCCCCAATGTCACTTCTCTGTGTTTTACGGCCCTGACGAGAACGTCGGTCTCCTCGGCTGTGAACCGCTCCTGGCAAATCCGCCGTTATAATAGCAATCCGCCATGGAACAAGCGCGCCTGCTCTTAAAGGGAATGTGAGATGACGCTCTGATTGGTTTATTTCACGTTACGCCCAAACCACACCTATGAGTAATGAAGCGACTTCAGACCAACACATTTTAGATTTGCGTCGGGCGCAAGAGTCATTTATCCCGCCGGTATTTATATAATGGCAACAGCGCCCGAGACCCGCCCACAAAGTTACTTGCGTTTCACGCTTGATACTTGCGTTTCAGATCGTTAAAATATGGCCCTATAAGTTTATTGAATAAAATTTAAAATTTGGTCCATTCTTCAGGACGGCCATAAGCAAGTCGACTTGCGCATCGATTTACGCCAAAAGAGAAACACTTGAACTTGACGCACAACATAATGACGGCAATTGACGCCTCTCGTGGTTCAAACACACAGGGCTGGGCAACCTCGTTCATCATTACGTTGAGCGTCAAGTTCAAGTTTTTCTCTTTTGGCGTAAATCGATGCGTGCGGCCGTCTGCCAGAAGCTAGTTATTTTAGTCGATAAAGTTTTAAATATGGATATTTTTCTTACACAAACGCATCGCTTCGCTTCAGAAGGCCTTTATTAACCTCCCGGAGCCATTTCGAGCACTTTTATCATGAATAGATGCACTTTGATGATGATAGATGCACTTTGATGATGATAGATGCACTTTTATGATGATAGATGCACTTTGATGATGATAGATGCACTTTGATGATGATAGATGCACTTTTATGATGATAGATGCACTTTTATGATGGATAGATGCACTTTGATGATGGACAGATGCACTTTTATGATGATAGATGCACTTTTATGATGATAGATGCACTTTTATGATGGATAGATGCACTTTGATGATGATAGATGCACTTTTATGATGATAGATGCACTTTTATGATGGATAGATGCACTTTTATGATGGACAGATGCACTTTAATGATGGACAGATGCACTTTTATGATGATAGATGCACTTTTATGATGGATAGATGCACTTTTATCATAGACAGATGCACTTTTATGATGATAGATGCACTTTTTTGATGGATAGATGCACTTTTTTGATGGATAGATGCACTTTGATGATGATAGATGCACTTTTATGATGGACAGATGCACTTTTATGATGATAGATGCACTTTTATGATGGACAGATGCACTTTTATGATGATAGATGCACTTTTATGATGGACAGATGCACTTTTATGATGATAGATGCACTTTTTTGATGGATAGATGCACTTTTGTGATGGACAGATGCACTTTTATGATGATAGATGCACTTTTATGATGGACAGATGCACTTTTATGATGGACAGATGCACTTTTATGATGATAGATGCACTATTATGATGGATAGATGCACTTTTATGATGGACAGATGAACTTTTATGATGGACAGATGCACTTTTATGATGATAGATGCACTTTTATGATGGATAGATGCACTTTTATGATGGACAGATGCACTTTTATGATGATAGATGCACTTTTATGATGGACAGATGCACTTTTATGATGGACAGATGCACTTTTATGATGATAGATGCACTATTATGATGGATAGATGCACTTTTATGATGGACAGATGAACTTTTATGATGGATAGATGCACTTTGATGATGATAGATGCACTTTTTTGATGGATAGATGCACTTTTGTGATGGACAGATGCACTTTTATGATGATAGATGCACTTTTATGATGGACAGATGCACTTTTATGATGGACAGATGCACTTTTATGATGATAGATGCACTATTATGATGGATAGATGCACTTTTATGATGGACAGATGAACTTTTATGATGGACAGATGCACTTTTATGATGATAGATGCACTTTTTTGATGGATAGATGCACTTTTATGATGGACAGATGCACTTTTATGATGATAGATGCACTTTTATGATGGACAGATGCACTTTTATGATGGACAGATGCACTTTTATGATGATAGATGCACTATTATGATGGATA
Source organism: Scardinius erythrophthalmus (assembly GCF_964197995.2). NCBI lineage: Eukaryota > Metazoa > Chordata > Actinopteri > Cypriniformes > Leuciscidae > Scardinius > Scardinius erythrophthalmus. The sequence goes on from NC_138225.1 coordinate 1,549,350, forward strand.
GATGCACTTTTATGATGGACAGATGAACTTTTATGATGGATAGATGCACTTTGATGATGATAGATGCACTTTTATGATGGACAGATGCACTTTTATGATGGACAGATGCACTTTAATAATGGATAGATGCACTTTTATGATGGACAGATGCACTTTTATGATGATAGATGCACTTTGATGATGGACAGATGCACTTTTATGATGATAGATGCACTTTTATGATAGATAGATGCACTTTTTTGATGGATAGATGCACTTTTATGATAGATAGATGCACTTTTATGATGGATAGATGCACTTTTTTGATGGAGAGATGCGCTTTTATGATGGAGAGATGCACTTTTATGATGGATAGATGCACTTTTATGATGGATAGATGCGCTTTTATGATGGACAGATGCACTTTTATGATGGACAGATGCACTTTAATAATGGATAGATGCACTTTTATGATGGATAGACACTTTTATGATGGATAGATGCACTTTTATGATGGATAGATGCACTTTTATGATGGATAGATGCAATTTTATGATGGATAGACACTTTTATGATGGATAGATGCACTTTTATGATGGACAGATGCACTTTTATGATGGACAGATGCACTTTTATGATGGACAGATGCACTTTTATGATGATAGATGCACTTTTATGATGACAGATGCACTTTTATCATGAATAGATGCGCTTCTATGATGGACAGATGCACTTTTATGATGGATAGATGCACTTTTATGATGGATAGATGCAATTTTATGATGGATAGACACTTTTATGATGGATAGATGGACTTTTATGATGGATAGATGCGCTTTTATGATGGAGAGATGCACTTTTATGATGGATAGATGCACTTTTATGATGGATAGACACTTTTATGATGGATAGATGCACTTTTATGATGGATAGATGCACTTTTATGATGGATAGATGCACTTTGATGGACTTTCAAAGACACACACCCATTCACTGCCATTATAAAGCTTGGAAGAGCCAGGACATTTTTCATATAACTCCGATTGTATTCGTCTGAAAGAAGAATGTCATATACACCTAGGACGACTTCAGGGTGAGTAAATCATGGGCTAATTTTCTTTTTTGGGTGAACTATCCCTTTAAAGTGTTTATTCCAAATAAATTACTTAATGCTAAAAATGAAGAAATGTAAATGAAGAAAAATTTGCATTGCGTTTCCAATGCTGAGCTCACCTGTTGGAGCCGGCCGGCGTAGTTCTGCCTCAGATCCTCCATCTCTCGCTCCCACACGCGCTGCTTCTCCTCGAACACCTGAGCGATGGCCGCCTCGCTCTGGTCCAGGTTACGCCGCATGTGGATCACCTGAGGCGAGGACAACACACACCACAACACACTCTTCATTTCAGGCATAGGTGCATTCTCAAATGCCATGTGTCAGATTCATAATGCAACACATCATCAGGTTTACTGACACTGGCATTTGAAGGAAACCTCAGGATCTGTCCAGAGGTTTGTTAAAGCTACAACAGCATAAAACTGCATGTAGTATACATGCATATACAATGTTTATAAACTTACTGGCAACTTCTTGGAACAATAAAAACAGATTCGATTATAGACATAAAAATGGAAGTTTAATTTATATAATGTAACAATTTTTCCCCTGCTAAACAAAAGGACATTTTAAAATGTTGCATTCATTGACTTGCTTTGACTTACCTTCACACATTTATATGAATGCAATTCATCCAATGGAAAATTAAAACATATTCAATGGCCTATGCAAAAGTAAGGAAATTTAAAAATTTTAAATAAATAAAAATTCAATGGTGTCTGCAAAAATAAAGAGGATAAATAAATAATTATCCAATGGTGTATTCAAATTAAACTAATTAATTAAATAAAATATTCAATGGTGTATACAAAGTAATTAAATTAAATAGAATCAATAAATAAAATATTCAATGATGTATACAAATTAATTAAATAAAATAAAAATAAATGAATAAATAAAAAATGTAATGTGTATACAAATGAATTAAATTAAATTAAATAAATAAACAAATAAATATTTAATAGTGTATAAAAAATAATAAAATAAATAAATAAATAAATAAATAAAATATCCAATGTGTATGCAAAATAAAATAAATAAAATAATTGTTGTTCTGAAATCACTTTTATTTTTGTTGTAAATGTGCTACATAAATAAAATTTTGATAAAAAATATATATATATAACAAAAAAAAAAATATATATATATATATGCATACAATTAAATAAAATAAATGTAAAAGCAAACACCAATCTACAATTAAAACATTAAAATGTCAAGTTTTTTAATCTTGATTTTTGTCATTGATTATAAACAGTTTCTAGTGGTGACAAAAGCACAGTGTAAAAATAAGCTTCGGCAAGTACAGTAAATCTCATTCGGCAAACACTTTTATTCAACTTTAAATAAAGAGTGAAATTAACCTGCCATTTAGTCTAAGTGGAAAATATCCAATATGCATACAAAATAAAATAAAATAAATATCCAATGGTGTATACAAATAAAATAAAAAAAATTAAAAAATGAAATATTCAATGGTGTATTCAAAATTAAAGAAAATGAATGAATGAATGAATGAATATATATATATATATATATAAAGAAAAATAGCAAAAAATAAACTTGCCATGTAGCCTCGATGTAAAACTATCATATAAAAGTTGTGTCATCTTACTCAGTTCTACATCACACTCAGACACTTTTATTCAAAGCTACTTTAAATAAAGAGTGAATTTAACTTGCCATTTAGTCTTAAAATAAATAAAATATTCAATGGTGTATATAAAATAAAAAAATAAAAAAATCCAATGGTGTATAGAAATGTAATAAATTAAATAAATTAAATATTCAATAGTTTATAAAAAACTAATGAAAATGAATGAATGAATGAACATATAAAGACTGAATTTAACTTGCCATTTAGCCTTAAAATAAATAAATTAAAAATAAAAATAAAAATGAAATAAATAAAATATGTAATGGTGTATAGAAATTTAATCAATTAAATATTCAATGCTGTATCCAAAATTAAAGAAAATGAATGAATGAATATTTAAATAAAGAGTAAATTGAACTGTAAAAGGATCATATAAAGGTTGTCACCTCACTCACTTCTTGCTCTCTCTCCCACAGCCGGTCCTCGAGGTCCTGGATGACGTCGTCTGAGTTCGGGGAGGGTCTCAGGGGCCCGGGGCCGTCGCTCATGTGACTCAGGCGCTGGTACGAGGACGAGCTCTTCCCCGAGGACGAGCGCCCGCTGTCCGACGCGCTGAGCCCGTTCTGGAAGCCCGGTTTATCCGGGACGCCAGTGCCGAGCCGGTTGATGTGGCTGGTGGAGGCGCTGAGGGGCCCGAGAGCCGGAGCCGGACCGTAACCGGACCCGGTGTACGTGGGAAGGCTGGTGAGAGAGTTCCTCCCCGAGTCCGAGAGGCCCGGGCCCGTGTGTGTTCCTCGGCTGCCGGGACTGTCCTGGTTCGGACCCGCTTCGGACCCGCCGGCGCCGACACCACTCGGACCCGGAGCCGAGCCGGAGCCCGTCTGAAGGGGACACACCAGGTTCTGCATGGAGTGAAAGCTCTTCGGCACCACGGGTTTGAAGGCCGACGGACGCACCAGAGAGTCGTTGGTCTGCAGAGACAAACCACAGAAACTACAGCATGAAATACACAATTAACATTTCACTATTACTTATATAAAGATGTTCTTTCTTCTTCAGGGTTTCTGTCTTGTTTTCCAGCACAAACATCTAAACATCTTCGCATATCGGTCAAAAATGACCAGAATTTTTTTCTTCTTCAATGTACTATGTTTTAGTTCGATAATGTTGTATATTTAATATTTTGTATTTTATGGTAGTAAATTATATTTACGCTGTATTTATAATCCATTTATTCACTTTTTGAGCATAGACCTGAACATTAAATGTCCAACTTAAACTGTGGTAAATCTTGAACGCTTTAGAGCGACATCATTTGATCTCTTTTCAAACACGACACTTGACAGATTATTGCTCAAGTAAAAAAAGTTTTTAAAAGTGAACTTAAAAAAAGTTACAGAATTTTACGTTTATTGTTATGAAAAATTTGCAAAAATACTATTTTAAATTTTTATATGAAATATATATTTTTTTTAAACATGTTTTACTCTAAAACTGTGAGAAAATCAAAACCATAAATCTAAACAATCTGTGTCCCAAATTTTACCCTGAAATCGCAGAAACTGGTCTTTCAGTGAGATGTTGTTCGGCTGCAGTACCAAACGCTTCCACTAGAGGAAACTCGTCTCTCATTCATTTCCAATGCGTCATTTCTGACCGCGAGGAGCTCAAGTGTGGCTATTGTTATCAGGACCATTAAACCTGTTCAGGTCATGGCCATGCTTTTTTGCACCAGAGAGTCGTTGGTCTGAAGAGACACAAATTAACATTTTACTATTATTTATATAAGGTTATTACACGGCTCTGTGAAATACTTGATTCTGACTGGTCAATCGAGCCATTATTGTCATTGGTCTGGAGAGACAAACCACAGAAACGGCATCATGAAATACACAATTAACATTTTACTATTATTTATATAATGATGTTCTTTCTTCTTCAGTGTTTTTTGTCTTGTTTTCCAGCACCAATTTCTAAAACATTCTTAAATCAAGATACATTTACTGGAGAAGCAAAATGACTCAAGTATCAAAATATATACATAAAAATGTATCAAAATGAAGTGAATTTGTGCTTAAAGTCCCCCTGTGGTGAAAATCCAGCTTTTAAAAGCAGCCGAGAAGCCTGTGGTGAGGAGCAGAGAGTTCGCTCAGAGTAAATCCCTCCGCCTAAGTAGCAGTGCTTCGCCTTCTGAGAATATAGTTCCCAGTATGTATACGGTTAGAAGATGGCTGTGTCATGTGACCTTGTTATTCGTACACGCTGTGACTATACAAATCACAACATGTAAATAGAAAAATGTTGGCGTTATTTTGTCATTTATTGGGAGCAGTATGCTAGCTGGAGCCATTTACCTCCAGTCTTTGTGCTAAGCTAGGCTAGCGGTGGGTGTGTCAGACAGAGTTACGGCACACACAGAGATGAGAAGGGTGTGTGTGGACTTATCTAACTCTGGGGGATACGGCGAATAAGCTAAAGTCCCAAAAAGTCGGCGTGTTCCTTTGATGTTGTTTACATGGTGTTTTTAATCCGCTTTAACACAAACCATGTGTAAATTCATAAGTCGACAGCATTGCTGAGTATTTCCTCCTTAAAACTGCAGTGAACCAAAGACAGTCTCAAACACACGCTTTGAAATCGCTGGTGTTTCTGACGTCACAAACTACCTTGTAACCAATCAGATCAACGTGTGATCGTCAACCAGTGGATCTCTGAGCTGAGGGAGTGAGTGGAGGCGGGGCTCATTTGCATATTCATAGAACCGTGCATACTAAATGAGGCGAGGGTGTCGAGTTACATTCAAGGCATTTTTCAAGAAAAAAAACATTTAAATATGTCATTTTGGTGATTTAAGGGATACAATTATAAAGGACAGAACGTTAGTACCTGTGCATGCTCGAGTTTCCCAGAGACGGGCAGTATGTTGGGAGGATTGTGATTATCAGGTTTGGTTTTGCTCTTGTCCTTGTGCAGCGTTGGAGCTTGATGATTCCTGTCGTTGTTCAACACGACGTTGTTCCCGCACAGATCCAGACTCTCCCCGCGCCGGTGCCCGTCTCTGCGCGCGCCGTTAGCGAACACCGCGTTGGTCACGAGCCTCTCGCCGTTGACCGTGTGCTGCCGGTTAGCGTTGCGAGCGTAATCCCTCTCGTCAGCGCAGACGCCTTTGGCCTTGGTGTTCGGGCCGGGGATTCGGTCGGCGCTGAAGCTTCGGTCGTCCAGGCGCCGGCGGGTCGAGGCGGGGGCAGGGGCCGGGGCTGGGGCCGGTGCCGGTGCCAGCGGGCCGTTCGGGGTGGTACGGGTGCCAACGCTACGCATGGTGATGGGCCGTTGACTGGAGGCCCCGCTCCCTACGCTGCCCATGCCAGGAGCCTCAAGCGCTTCACTCCACTGCCCACACACACGGGCATGAAGGAGACGGGAGCCGGGTCACACACACGCACACTGCAACACAAACACACCAGCAGAAGTTACATGCACCGACCCTCAAATATATGAAGTTTGGGGTCGGTACAATTCTCGAAAGAGGCTGCGTTATATTTAATCAAAACAATATTGTAAAAACAGTGAAATATTATTCTAAGGTAAATCATCTGTTTTCTATGTGAATATATAGTAAAGTGTAATTTATTCATGTAAATGTTCAGCATCATTACTCCAGTCTTCAGTGTCACACGATCCTTCAGAAATCACTCTAATATGATGATTTGATGCTCAAGAAACTCTTATGATTATCATGCTTAAGATAGATAGATAGATAGATAGATAGATAGATAGATAGATAGATAGATAGATATGTGAATAAACGACATACGTGCGTCCCTTGAGAATTAGAAAAGCAGAACTGCTTCCTCCTCATGTTAAATGTTTATTAGACCTCCTTAAAAAACCCGACTCATGCCAACAAATAAAAGAAAAACACTGTAAAGAGCTTCTCCAGCGAAGAGTCTCGTGAAGCGCATGTAAACATCAACACGGATCTGTTTCAGCGAAACTGCACCCTGATTAATATGTTATCTGGAGTTAAACATTAACCAACCACACAGATAATCTGACGTGATTCTGAATTGTGATTGTGGTTGTAAATCCTGCAAACTAAGCAGAGTTTACATTCAGCTTAATGTGACATCCGTTTCGAAATGGCAAAAAATCCCAGTAAATCAATGAAATTTTCGATTCTGATCTTGGCCGCTTACATTTTTTGCATAACAAATTTTTTTTTTTTTGATTCATGTGATACTTATGTCAATCAAACTGAACATGCATCATATCTGCATGCTTGATTTGGTCTTAGTCTTCATCACCTTACATATTAGTTGTGGCAAACGAAAGGACAAGCATGTTTGCTTGACGTGCGAGTCTGCGAGAACCAATGAGGTTCATTCTCGTGTTACGCATCACGTTTGAGCTTCAGCAAGAACCAATGAGGTTCATTCTCGTGTTACGCATCACATTTGAGCTTCACAAGAACCAATGAGGTTCATTCTCGTGTTACGCATCACGTTTGAGCTTCAGCAAGAACCAATGAGGTTCATTCTCGTGTTACGCATCACGTTTGAGCTTCACAAGAACCAATGAGGTTCATTCTCGTGTTTCGCATCACGTTTGAGCTTCAGCAAGAACCAATGAGGTTCATTTTTCGTGTTACGCATCACGTTTGAGCTTCACAAGAACCAATGAGGTTCATTCTCGTGTTACGCATCACGTTTGAGCTTCACAAGAACCAATGAGGTTCATTCTCGTGTTACGCATCACGTTTGAGCTTCAGCAAGAACCAATGAGGTTCATTCTCGTGTTACGCATCACGTTTGAGCTTCAGCAAGAACCAATGAGGTTCATTCTCGTGTTACGCATCACGTTTGAGCTTCACAAGAACCAATGAGGTTCATTCTCGTGTTACGCATCACGTTTGAGCTTCAGCAAGAACCAATGAGGTTCATTCTCGTGTTACGCATCACGTTTGAGCTTCAGCAAGAACCAATGAGGTTCATTCTCGTGTTACGCATCACGTTTGAGCTTCTGCAAGAACCAATGAGGTTCATTCTCGTGTTACGCATCACGTTTGAGCTTCTGCAAGAACCAATGAGGTTCATTCTCGTGTTACGCATCACGTTTGAGCTTCACAAGAACCAATGAGGTTCATTCTCGTGTTACGCATCACGTTTGAGCTTCACAAGAACCAATGAGGTTCATTCTCGTGTTACGCATCACGTTTGAGCTTCACAAGAACCAATGAGGTTCATTCTCGTGTTACGCATCACGTTTGAGCTTCAGCGAGAACCAATGAGGTTCATTCTCGTGTTACGCATCACGTTTGAGCTTCAGCAAGAACCAATGAGGTTCATTCTCGTGTTACGCATCACGTTTGAGCTTCTGCAAGAACCAATGAGGTTCATTCTCGTGTTACGCATCACGTTTGAGCTTCTGCAAGAACCAATGAGGTTCATTCTCATGTTACGCATCACGTTTGAGCTTCAGCAAGAACCAATGAGGTTCATTCTCGTGTTACGCATCACGTTTGAGCTTCAGCAAGAACCAATGAGGTTCATTCTCGTGTTACGCATCACGTTTGAGCTTCACAAGAACCAATGAGGTTCATTCTCGTGTTACGCATCACGTTTGAGCTTCAGCGAGAACCAATGAGGTTCATTCTCGTGTTACGCATCACGTTTGAGCTTCAGCAAGAACCAATGAGGTTCATTCTCGTGTTACGCATCACGTTTGAGCTTCTGCAAGAACCAATGAGGTTCATTCTCGTGTTACGCATCACGTTTGAGCTTCACAAGAACCAATGAGGTTCATTCTCGTGTTACGCAGCACGTTTGAGCTTCACAAGAACCAATGAGGTTCATTCTCGTGTTACGCATCACGTTTGAGCTTCACAAGAACCAATGAGGTTCATTCTCGTGTTACGCATCACGTTTGAGCTTCAGCAAGAACCAATGAGGTTCATTCTCGTGTTACGCATCACGTTTGAGCTTCACAAGAACCAATGAGGTTCATTCTCGTGTTACGCATCACGTTTGAGCTTCACAAGAACCAATGAGGTTCATTCTCGTGTTACGCATCACGTTTGAGCTTCACAAGAACCAATGAGGTTCATTCTCGTGTTACGCATCACGTTTGAGCTTCACAAGAACCAATGAGGTTCATTCTCGTGTTACGCATCACGTTTGAGCTTCAGCAAGAACCAATGAGGTTCATTCTCGTGTTACGCATCACGTTTGAGCTTCACAAGAACCAATGAGGTTCATTCTCGTGTTACGCATCACGTTTGAGCTTAGCAAGAACCAATGAGGTTCATTCTCGTGTTACGCATCACGTTTGAGCTTCAGCAAGAACCAATGAGGTTCATTCTCGTGTTACGCATCACGTTTGAGCTTCAGCAAGAACCAATGAGGTTCATTCTCGTGTTACGCATCACGTTTGAGCTTCTGCAAGAACCAATGAGGTTCATTCTCGGGTTACGCATCACGTTTGAGCTTCAGCAAGAACCAATGAGGTTCATTCTCGTGTTACGCATCACGTTTGAGCTTCAGCAAGAACCAATGAGGTTCATTCTCGTGTTACGCATCACATTTGAGCTTCACAAGAACCAATGAGGTTCATTCTCGTGTTACGCATCACGTTTGAGCTTCAGCAAGAACCAATGAGGTTCATTCTCGTGTTACGCATCACGTTTGAGCTTCACAAGAACCAATGAGGTTCATTCTCGTGTTACGCATCACGTTTGAGCTTCACAAGAACCAATGAGGTTCATTCTCGTGTTTCGCATCACGTTTGAGCTTCAGCAAGAACCAATGAGGTTCATTTTTCGTGTTACGCATCACGTTTGAGCTTCACAAGAACCAATGAGGTTCATTCTCGTGTTACGCATCACGTTTGAGCTTCAGCAAGAACCAATGAGGTTCATTCTCGTGTTACGCATCACGTTTGAGCTTCAGCAAGAACCAATGAGGTTCATTCTCGTGTTACGCATCACGTTTGAGCTTCTGCAAGAACCAATGAGGTTCATTCTCGTGTTACGCATCACGTTTGAGCTTCAGCGAGAACCAATGAGGTTCATTCTAGTGTTACGCATCACGTTTGAGCTTCAGCAAGAACCAATGAGGTTCATTCTCGTGTTACGCATCACGTTTGAGCTTCTGCAAGAACCAATGAGGTTCATTCTCGGGTTACGCATCACGTTTGAGCTTCAGCAAGAACCAATGAGGTTCATTCTCGTGTTACGCATCACGTTTGAGCTTCAGCAAGAACCAATGAGGTTCATTCTCGTGTTGCGCAGCACGTTTGAGCTTCAGCAAGAACCAATGAGGTTCATTCTCGTGTTACGCATCACGTTTGAGCTTCAGCAAGAACCAATGAGGTTCATTCTCGTGTTACGCATCACGTTTGAGCATCACAAGAACCAATGAGGTTCATTCTCGTGTTACGCATCACGTTTGAGCTTCAGCAAGAACCAATGAGGTTCATTCTCGTGTTACGCATCACGTTTGAGCTTCAGCAAGAACCAATGAGGTTCATTCTCGTGTTACGCATCACGTTTGAGCTTCAGCAAGAACCAATGAGGTTCATTCCCGTGTTACGCATCACGTTTGAGCTTCAGCAAGAGCCAATGAGGTTCATTCTCGTGTTACGCATCACGTTTGAGCTTCAGCAAGAGCCAATGAGGTTCATTCTCGTGTTACGCATCACGTTTGAGCTTCACAAGAACCAATGAGGTTCATTCTCGTGTTACGCATCACGTTTGAGCTTCAGCAAGAACCAATGAGGTTCATTCTCGTGTTACGCATCACGTTTGAGCTTCAGCAAGAACCAATGAGGTTCATTCCCGTGTTACGCATCACGTTTGAGCTTCAGCAAGAGCCAATGAGGTTCATTCTCGTGTTACGCAGCACGTTTGAGCTTCAGCAAGAACCAATGAGGTTCATTCTCGTGTTACGCATCACGTTTGAGCTTCAGCAAGAACCAATGAGGTTCATTCTCGTGTTACGCATCACGTTTGAGCTTCACAAGAACCAATGAGGTTCATTCTCGTGTTACGCATCACGTTTGAGCTTCAGCAAGAACCAATGAGGTTCATTCTCGTGTTACGCATCACGTTTGAGCTTCAGCAAGAACCAATGAGGTTCATTCTCGTGTTACGCATCACATTTGAGCTTCAGCAAGAACCAATGAGGTTCATTCCCGTGTTACGCATCACGTTTGAGCTTCAGCAAGAGCCAATGAGGTTCATTCTCGTGTTACGCATCACGTTTGAGCTTCAGCAAGAACCAATGAGGTTCATTCCCGTGTTACGCATCACGTTTGAGCTTCAGCAAGAGCCAATGAGGTTCATTCTCGTGTTACGCATCACGTTTGAGCTTCAGCAAGAACCAATGAGGTTCATTCTCGTGTTACGCATCACGTTTGAGCTTCAGCAAGAACCAATGAGGTTCATTCTCGTGTTACGCATCACGTTTGAGCTTCACAAGAACCAATGAGGTTCATTCTCGTGTTACGCATCACGTTTGAGCTTCAGCAAGAACCAATGAGGTTCATTCTCGTGTTACGCATCACGTTTGAGCTTCAGCAAGAACCAATGAGGTTCATTCTCGTGTTACGCATCACATTTGAGCTTCACAAGAACCAATGAGGTTCATTCTCGTGTTACGCATCACGTTTGAGCTTCAGCAAGAACCAATGAGGTTCATTCTCGTGTTACGCATCACGTTTGAGCTTCACAAGAACCAATGAGGTTCATTCTCGTGTTACGCATCACGTTTGAGCTTCAGCAAGAACCAATGAGGTTCATTCTCGTGTTTCGCATCACGTTTGAGCTTCAGCAAGAACCAATGAGGTTCATTTTTCGTGTTACGCATCACGTTTGAGCTTCACAAGAACCAATGAGGTTCATTCTCGTGTTACGCATCACGTTTGAGCTTCAGCAAGAACCAATGAGGTTCATTCTCGTGTTACGCATCACGTTTGAGCTTCAGCAAGAACCAATGAGGTTTATTCTCGTGTTACGCAGCACGTTTGAGCTTCAGCAAGAACCAATGAGGTTCATTCTCGTGTTACGCAGCACGTTTGAGCTTCAGCAAGAACCAATGAGGTTCATTCTCGTGTTACGCATCACGTTTGAGCTTCAGCAAGAACCAATGAGGTTCATTCTCGTGTTACGCAGCACGTTTGAGCTTCAGCAAGAACCAATGAGGTTCATTCTCGTGTTACGCATCACGTTTGAGCTTCAGCAAGAACCAATGAGGTTCATTCTCGTGTTACGCATCACATTTGAGCTTCAGCAAGAACCAATGAGGTTCATTCTCGTGTTACGCATCACGTTTGAGCTTCAGCGAGAACCAATGAGGTTCATTCTCGTGTTACGCATCACGTTTGAGCTTCAGCAAGAACCAATGAGGTTCATTCTCGTGTTACGCATCACGTTTGAGCTTTAGCGAGAACCAATGAGGTTCATTCCCGTGTTACGCATCACGTTTGAGCTTCAGCGAGAACCAATGAGGTTCATTCCCGTGTTACGCATCACGTTTGAGCTTCAGCGAGAACCAATGAGGTTCATTCCCGTGTTACGCAGAACGTTTGAGCTTCAGCAAGAACCAATGAGGTTCATTCTCGTGTTACGCAGAACGTTTGAGCTTCAGCAAGAACCAATGAGGTTCATTCTCGTGTTACGCATCACGTTTGAGCTTCAGCAAGAACCAATGAGGTTCATTCTCGTGTTACGCATCACGTTTGAGCTTCAGCAAGAACCAATGAGGTTCATTCTCGTGTTACGCATCACGTTTGAGCTTCAGCGAGAACCAATGAGGTTCATTCTCGTGTTACGCATCACATTTGAGCTTCAGCAAGAACCAATGAGGTTCATTCTCGTGTTACGCATCACGTTTGAGCTTCAGCAAGAACCAATGAGGTTCATTCTCGTGTTACGCATCACGTTTGAGCTTCAGCAAGAACCAATGAGGTTCATTCTCGTGTTACGCATCACGTTTGAGCTTCAGCAAGAACCAATGAGGTTCATTCTCGTGTTACGCATCACGTTTGAGCTTCAGCAAGAACCAATGAGGTTCATTCTCGTGTTACGCAGCACGTTTGAGCTTCAGCGAGAACCAATGAGGTTCATTCTCGTGTTACGCATCACGTTTGAGCTTCAGCAAGAACCAATGAGGTTCATTCTCGTGTTACGCATCACGTTTGAGCTTCAGCAAGAACCAATGAGGTTCATTCTCGTGTTACGCAGCACGTTTGAGCTTCAGCAAGAACCAATGAGGTTCATTCTCGTGTTACGCAGCACGTTTGAGCTTCAGCGAGAGGTTTGTTCTTGTGCGTCAAGCATGTTCGGTTGAGTTTCTGTTTATGTTCGCTGATCAATGTTTATTTGTGAAAAAAAAAAAGATTAAATTCTACCTGTTCATCATATAAAGCCATCAAGTCTCTTCAGAAATTTTGGACTAAACCACTCAATTCATTTGGATTAGTTTTACAATCTCTTTATGAACTTTTTGAAGCGTTAGAGTGGTAGTTGACTGACAATGGAGGGACAAAAATCTCTCAGATTTCATTAAAAACTATCTTCATTTGTTTTCGGAAGGCGAATCTTACGTGTTTGGAACGACATAAGTGTGAGTAAATGATGACAGAATTTAAATATTTGGGTGAAGTATCCCTTTAAAGAAAAGGTAATAAGAAATAGACTGAAATATTTCAATAGTCCATCCAGAAAAAGAGCTAAAAATGAATGTGAGCTGCTCAGAACATCTGATGAGAAATATTAGAGCTCATATTGAGATCCCTGACTTTTGATGCCATACCAGTACTTCTTTGCAAGGGTAAGATGTATCAATAAAATGAATAGGGATGCACCAATATAAAATTTTTGGCTGATAACGATAAGTCTTTATATTTAAAAGCCAATAACCGATAAATTGGCCGATAAATCTAAGTCCAAATTTGTATATAATTTTTGAGAGCCTCGTTACAAAAACAAAAGTCTCACCATTAAAATCCATGTCTCAAACACACAATTATGATGTTCTCATGATAATGTTATGTAGCCGATATGACAGACTTGCGCTGCACATGTTGCACTGAACTGTATTTTAAAATTTTTAAGTGATTCCAATCATATTTCAAAAAATTCAAACCCATCATGTTGAACAGTGTACATCTGAAGTGTCTCAGCTGAAGGGAATAATACATTATTTATCGGCTTACTATTTATCAGAAGATCAAACTAATTTTCTTATTGGGCCGATAACGATAACATCAAAAATGAACAGATATCGCCAATACCGATATATCATGCATCCCTAAAAATGAACAGTGTAAGAATATAGCAACATTCAATGGATCAGTTCTCAAACACATGACAGTACCATGGTATCTTACATTTATATATCTAGGCATTTTGATAAACACAGATGATTTCCATATTTGTATACCATGGTAGGCTATTCACACAGCCTTTAAAAAATACCATGGTGCATGTCCAACATTGCTGTTTTTTGTAAAAGCACACAATGTGCACATGCTCTACTGTTCTATAAACTCTATGCCATTGCAAACGATGTGCAGTGGCATCACTGGTCCAGCAGAGCCACCATTACTGGATCAGATCAGCACTGGCACGTGCCTCTACTACCACAGTCACTCACTCACTGGCATTACATCATCGCTCACATGCTTCATAAATCCAACACACACACTTAAATACCCTGATACTCTGTTTAATAAGCACCGCATACTCGTATAACTTGATGGCACAAACGCAAACGCGATGCATAAATGTAAACATGCAGGATTGATGCATCAGACTCGCGCACCGCAAAAACACACAACATTGACAGTAAAAACAGGAGATGGAGGCCTGTACACACACACACACACACACACACAGCCCTCGTGCTTTAAAGATGACATCTCACTATACATGCACTAATAACGCATCTTCACCTTTCGAAGCGGCTCGCGCAACATGATCTATTAACAAGCATTAACAGCATCAGTGAATAGGCCTAGTGATAGTGATGCTACTAACCAGTTACCGACGCGTTCAATATTTTGCGTTTATCATAATAACATCATAAATTGTGGATTTAACGACGGATGCACAATGAAGATCCAGCGTTCACCTGATCGCATTACATAATGCGTGTTTCTGCTCATGCAAAATGATGCATCACTGAATCCGCATCCCTCCATGACAACAGCAGCATCCAGTGACTCGAGTCTCTCCATCACACACACACACACACACACACACATACATACATACATACATACTCACTGTCTCACCGCGGATCCGTCAGTCCGTGTGTCTGTCCGTTCGTTCGTTCGGATGCTGATCTGCCGTTGCGAGCGAACGAACGAACGCGATGCGTTGCCGCTGACGCCCGCGTTGGAGATGAAGTGCGCGCGCGCATCAGCTGAGAGACACACCCACCCGAGCCCCGCCCCTTTTGGACGCGGGCAGCCACGCCCCCTTCCCGCATATAATTTAAACGGTAACACTTTACAATAAGGTTCGTAAGTTAACATTAGTTAACTACATTAATTAGCATGAACTAATAATAAACTGCACGTATACAGCATTTATTAATCTTTGTTAATTTCAACATTTACTAATACTTTATTAAAATCTTGTTAACATTAGTTAATGCACTGTGAACTAACATGAACTAAAAATGAATGACTGTATATATATTAACTAACATTAACAAAGATTAACAAATACAGTAGCAAATGTATTGCTCATGGTCAGTTCATTAACTAATGAACATTATTGTAATGTGGGTTACACTTTATTTTAAGGTGTCATTATTACACTGTAATTATACATTTAAAGTCCCCCTGTGGTGTAAATCCAGCGTTTAATGTTGTTTATGTGTCTATATGGTGTTTTTAATCCGCTTTAATACAAACCATGTGTAAATTCATAAGTCGACAGCATTGCTGAGTATTTCCTCCTTAAAACTGCAGTGAACCAAAGACAGTCTCAAAAACACGCTTTGAAATCGCTGGTGTTTCTGACGTCACAAACTACCTTGCAACCAATCAGATCAACGTGTGATCGTCAACCAGTGGATCTCTGAGCTGAGGGAGTGAGTGGAGGCGGGGCTCATTTGCATATTCATAGAACCGCGTATACTAAATGAGGCAAGGGTGTCGAGTTACATTCAAGATATTTTAATGCATTTTTCAAGGATTTTTTTTTTATATATATCATTTTGGTGATCAAAGATGAGTTTTAAGGGATAAAGTTATTGACTACAAGGGGGACTTACTAATACCAAGTAATAATTAACCAAATATATTTACTATAGGGTTAGCAACTTAAGATTGGGGTTTGGTTCAGTTGCGTGTAATTACGCATAATTTTTAGTTACTATAGTAATGTAATATATATGTAACAATGTCACTGTAAAATAAGTGTTACCATGTCGTCTTTGTTTTTTTGGTGTGGGTTAGAATTTATCTTACTTTCCTGAAAACATTTTTGAATCCAACTTTAAGTATCTTTATTAAATTAATTAATTAATTGCATTATTAAAACCAAAAGCTGTATCTGTTAAGATGAGTTGTATGTATTTTTTAACTAACATGAACAAAGAACAACTGTATCTTAAATAACATTAAGATAAATAACAAAAATGAATAAACGCTGTGAAAATATATTGTCAATGTTATCAACTGCTTTCATTAGTAAAGATAAAGGAAATAAAGTGAGATCGTTGTATTGTTCAAAGCATTATCTTCATTAAATGTGCAAAGATTCATCAGGCATAAATGACAGCATCAGAACGAATATATATTATGCATGCATTGCTTTAAAAACATTTGAGATGAAGATTGTTTTCTCCTCATAATAAACACGGTCCTTTCAGTGCAAATGTCAGCTTTCCTTCAATTCCACCATTCAGTTCAGACCTCAATCACGGTTTAACATCCACAACTAACCCTGCCGTTGATAAACGTCACATTAATATTTCTCTCTCCCCATTCACAAATTCATCTGTGACATTAACAACTTCTCAAGGTTACTATGGCGATGGTCTCCATCCAACTGGAGAACAAGCTGGTGTCATGTGACGGAGGAGAACGAGTCTAATTAGAGCTGAGAAATTAAGGCACGACTTCCCATGATTCCACTGTTACCATGAAGGTTCGTTTAGTGAAGAGTCCAGATCATTAACACGTCTGAAGCTCAACTTTGAAGACAATGAAGATATGATATTTTTTCTGTTGTATTACACACAATTAAATGCAATGGCTTCACCAGACATGAACAAAAATGGTGTATTTCCTCTTTGAAACACAGTATGTATTTATATTTTTTGAAATCACAGTATTTGCCATGTCCCAAAATGAAAGATTATTGTGAAATATGCAGTGAGATTCATTCAAAAATGCACATAAATGAGATTTACACTCTCTAAATATCTCTAAACAATCTGTGCATTATATTCTGAATCTCTTGTATGACATTTAAATCATTATTTGCTCGATGAGAAGAAAGAAAGGTTTGTACAACATGATGACAGAAACACGTCATAATTACACTGAAATAACAGAATATCAAATGGTACAATATTATTCTGTTTAAAAGAGGGAAATACAAATACAGTATGAGACAGAGAATTCATTTGATTCATCAAGATCAACGTTAGCTAGAAAACGTAATGCTTATCTGTTGATGTTTTAAAGAGGGAGCAGGTGATTTAAAGGGACAGTACACCTAAAAATAAAAATTTGAGCGTTATTTTTTTAAGAGTTATTTACTCATCTTCATGTTGTTCCAAACCTGTAAGAGCTTCTTTCTTCTGTTGAACACAAAAGAAGATATTTTGAAGAATGTTTTGAAGAAACCGTTTTTGGACCCCATTGACTTCCATAGTATTTTTTTCACACAGGTTTAGAACTCAGAGGGTGAATAAATAACAGAATTTTTTTTTTTTTTTTTTGGTTGAAGTATCCCTTTAACAGCTCTAAAACCTCTTTTCAGACACGTGACGTTACAAAATAAAAGTTCTTCCAGGAAGCTCAAGGCACACTGAGGATGGGCGTTCGATTCATTTCTCCACAGAAATCACGCCAGCAAGATGAAATCAGCCCTGAATATCTTACTTTTCACACTTTACACTTAGTTTTCGTCTTTACAAGATCCAAACTCACCCTTTAAGTGAAGTGAATAAGAACTTTTACACTGTATGTGCATTAGAAAGAGGACTCTGATCTCAGTTTAGTCCAATTGAATGCTGATCGGGTCTCAGTCCACTTTCGGTTCACTCCTGGTCAGATACAACATTATACTGAGTTTTATATGATTTCCTCTTACTGTAAATTGAATATTAAATATGATCATGCAGCATAAAGGCTGTTGAGTTTATTTCAGTATAAAGGAGTTCATTTAGAGCGTTCACATGTAATTCTGCTCTTAAACCCCTGAAAAAAACCGAGTGTGACTTCAGTGGTTCCTGTATTTGGTCCGAGAGTAAACAGAGTTTTACTGCGTGAGAAGCACCTCAAGACATGATGGAATGATCATACTTACAGAAAAACTACATTTCCCATAATTCTGGCAGTAATGAAAGTAGTAGTGCTGAAGTGAAGCCAATATTGAGCCAATATTGAATACTGAACTGAATTATAATTGAAGTAGCAAACAGGATACAGAATTGTAAATTAAGTTAATTTAATTAAATATTGTTCAGGTGAAATAAATAATTAAGCCTTTACAGTTTTTAACTATCCCCCACATTGTATTCTATTGTTCTTGATTTTTTTAAACGTGCAAAAATAAAAATAAAATCATAAAAGTAAAATAGAATACATTTTTCACTATGAATTACCCATAAATATGTTTTCGTCATCACACAAAAATTTGGCTATTTTTAAGAAAAATTTGATTTTTCATTTTTAGAATTAAATTTGTTTTTAATTCATATACAGCAGCTGTGTTTCTTTTCACTTAGAAAGTCAGTGTGAATCTTATTGTAAAAAATTAAATGTGATTTTATGGATTATTATGATAGACGACTTCATTTTCCAGAATTTGACATTTCAAAATAGTCAAACTGTTTTGTTTTGGTGCTGCATGACCAAAGTTTGCTAATTGCTTTAACAATATTAGAGAAAAATGCCAAGTTAATTCAGACAAATATAAACAAACAAATGTAATTTAGTCCAAATGAATTGTGTTTTATCAAAATATATGTTTCAGAGTTATTATAGTTAACTGAAACTAAAATTAAAGCATTAAAAAATGTTGGTGTTTAAAATAAAACAAACATTATGTATATATTAACAAAGTAATATAAAAAACTTAAACTTATTTTATTTCAGTAACATTTCTCATTTACATTTAGTTCTTGATGTACTGAAATAACTCAAACTAAAACTGAAATAAAAATCAGACATAAAAAAAAACAGAAATGACAACAAAAATAATTAAAATGAAAACGGAAAATAAAAAAATAAAAAACAAAATATTAATAAAAATTATCAAACTCTCTCAATGATGTTTTGAATTTCTTTGAACTTTAACTTAGTAAATAATGTTCTTATAGTTAACTGAAACTAAAATTAAAGCATTAAAAAAAATGTTGTTGCTTAAAATAAAACAAACGTTAACTGAATTTATTTTAACAAAATAAAATAAAAATATAAAAAAACAAATTTTATTTCAGTAACATCTCATTTTCATTTAGTTCAACTTGATGTACTGAAATAAACTAAAACTGAAATAAAAAACAGACATTAAAAAAAACTGAAATGACAACAATAAAAATGAAAATGAAAACGGAAAATATATTAAAAAACAAAACAATTTAAAATATTTAGAAAAATTACAGTATCATAGTATCTCAGTGAAGTTTTGAATTTCTTTGAACTGTAACTCTGTAAATAAATACTTCCTGTCATTCCAATTCTACATCCTGTATGACCAATTCAACTCAAATTCACCCTGAATTTCATAAACGCTGAATTTTGCATGAGTTTGCCCGATCGCGTTTGTTTCCCGTCATAAGAAATAAAGTGCATAAATCAAGTGAACCTCTTTACTTTATAGAGGTTAAACTCTATACGACTTTACTCCTCCCTCTCAGCTCGACCAATCAGAGGCTCCGTATCACTGTCGTCTCCGCCCACGCTCAGGTAGTCACATGACCTGACGGGTTCTGGCCGAGTCTTGATGGCGAAAGCGCAGGCGGCGAGAGAGAAGAACAAACCCAACATCTGGATGAAGAAGCTTTCCCCGGGGATCAGGCTGCGGCTCGGCTGAGGTCCGGGGTTCCCTCGCTGCAGGTTGTGTTCGATCACACACATGCACGCCACACACACACCCAGCACCGACACACAGCTGACCGCTGAAATGAGAGAAACACACTCATTAGTAGAAGAAATGCAATGCTTGATGAATTCATCTTGGCACACTGCAATAAATGCTTTTCTTACTTAGTATTTTTGTCTCGTTTCAGTCCAAATATCTAAAAATTCTTAAATCAAGATGTATTTTTGCCTCGTTTCAGTCCAAATATCTAAAAATTATTAAATCAAGATGTATTTTTGCCTCGTTTCAGTCCAAATATCTAAAAATTATTAAATCAAGATGTATTTTTGCCTCGTTTCAGTCCAAATATCTAAAAATTCTTAAATCAAGATGTATTTTTGTCTCGTTTCAGTCCAAATATCTAAAAATTCTTAAATCAAGATGTATTTTTGTCTCGTTTCAGTCCAAATATCTAAAAATTCTTAAATCAAGATGTATTTTTGCCTCGTTTCAGTCCAAATATCTAAAAATTATTAAATCAAGATGTATTTTTGCCTCGTTTCAGTCCAAATATCTAAAAATTATTAAATCAAGATGTATTTTTGCCTCGTTTCAGTCCAAATATCTAAAAATTCTTAAATCAAGATGTATTTTTGTCTCGTTTCAGTCCAAATATCTAAAAATTCTTAAATCAAGATGTATTTTTGTCTCGTTTCAGTCCAAATATCTAAAAATTCTTAAATCAAGATGTATTTTTGTCTCGTTTCAGTCCAAATATCTAAAAATTATTAAATCAATAATTTTTGCCTCGTTTCAGTCCAAATATCTAAAAATTCTTAAATCAAGATGTATTTTTGTCTCGTTTCAGTCCAAATATCTAAAAATTCTTAAATCAAGATGTATTTTTGTCTCGTTTCAGTCCAAATATCTAAAAATTATTAAATCAATAATTTTTGCCTCGTTTCAGTCCAAATATCTAAAAATTATTAAATCAAGATGTATTTTTGTCTCGTTTCAGTCCAAATATCTAAAAATTCTTAAATCAAGATGTATTTTTGCCTCGTTTCAGTCCAAATATCTAAAAATTATTAAATCAAGATGTATTTTTGCCTCGTTTCAGTCCAAATATCTAAAAATTATTAAATCAAGATGTATTTTTGCCTCGTTTCAGTCCAAATATCTAAAAATTCTTAAATCAAGATGTATTTTTGTCTCGTTTCAGTCCAAATATCTAAAAATTCTTAAATCAAGATGTATTTTTGTCTCGTTTCAGTCCAAATATCTAAAAATTATTAAATCAATAATTTTTGCCTCGTTTCAGTCCAAATATCTAAAAATTATTAAATCAAGATGTATTTTTGCCTCGTTTCAGTCCAAATATCTAAAAATTATTAAATCAAGATGTATTTTTGCCTCGTTTCAGTCCAAATATCTAAAAATTATTAAATCAAGATGTATTTTTGCCTCGTTTCAGTCCAAATATCTAAAAATTATTAAATCAAGATGTATTTTTGTCTCGTTTCAGTCCAAATATCTAAAAATTCTTAAATCAAGATGTATTTTTGTCTCGTTTCAGTCCAAATATCTAAAAATTCTTAAAATCAAGATGTATTTTTGTCTCGTTTCAGTCCAAATATCTAAAATATTCTAAAATCAAGATGTATTTTTGTCTCGTTTCAGTCCAAATATCTAAAAATTATTAAATCAAGATGTATTTTTGCCTCGTTTCAGTCCAAATATCTAAAAATTCTTAAATCAAGATGTATTTTTGTCTCGTTTCAGTCCAAATATCGAAATATTCTAAAATCAAGATGTATTTTTGTCTCGTTTCAGTCCAAATATCTAAAAATTATTAAATCAAGATGTATTTTTGCCTCGTTTCAGTCCAAATATCTAAAAATTATTAAATCAAAATGTATTTTTGCCTCGTTTCAGTCCAAATATCTAAAAATTCTTAAATCAAGATGTATTTTTGCCTCGTTTCAGTCCAAATATCTAAAAATTCTTAAATCAAGATGTATTTTTGCCTCGTTTCAGTCCAAATATCTAAAAATTCTTAAATCAAGATGTATTTTTGTCTCGTTTCAGTCCAAATATCTAAATATTCTAAAATCAAGATGTATTTTTGTCTCGTTTCAGTCCAAATATCTAAATATTCTAAAATCAAGATGTATTTTTGTCTCGTTTCAGTCCAAATATCTAAATATTCTAAAATCAAGATGTATTTTTGTCTTGTTTCAGTCCAAATATCTAAAATATTCTAAAATCAAGATGTATTTTTGTCTCGTTTCAGTCCAAATATCTAAATATTCTAAAATCAAGATGTATTTTTGTCTAGTTTGACAAAACCAGTCAAATATCAACTGAGTTCTTGTCATGTTTTATTACCATTTTCTAAACTATAGCGAATAAACTGTGATAATGTGAGAAATGTTGAAGGAGTCTAAACTCTGGTTTGACTGTAGGAACGATCCCATCACACTCGTGCAGTGAGTTCAGGTTGAGTGATGTCACCTGTGGAGACGTGCAGTGATGTCACCAGCTTGGATTGATTGACAGACGCTCCGAGGAAATCCATCAGGAATGAGGAGCTTGAAAACAAGACGGCGCAGTAACTGAGAGCGGCCAGCGAGTACAGGAGCCACATTCCCCATCCGTGCAATCCACCCAGCGGACCTACACACACCAGAACAAGTCCAGTCTCCTTCATTACACTGCGCTTTCACAGCAGCTTTACAGTGATAACAGGAGATTACAGTAACAGAGATTGTTTAGGCTTTACAGCAGATCTAGAATAAAGTTATTGTCCAGATAAAGTTAGTTTAGATTGATTCACTTCCGTTGCAAAGATCATTAGTTATTAACTTAGTGTTTGTCCTATCCAGCCGCGACGGCGACACACGACGAGTCTATTGTAGAAACGGTTTCTATTTTTCTGCGACGTCGCGCTGGAACAACAAACACAAAGTGTGGCGATGATGATCTCAGGTGCTGTTTATCTGCTTTATTTAATGTTAAAAGCGTGTCATGTGACTCTGAATATCATTTAGTGCTCCAGCTTTGTGGCTGTAAAAGCAACAGTGGATAATTCACCTCAGATCTTCAAATTAAACAAATGGAAACAAGAACGTTCAAACTGTGAACAAACAAGTGTATTCTTTGACAAAGATTGTTTTAGTAACTCAGTAGCCTATGTAGGCTATTTTATATAATGTTTAAATGGTGTAATATTTGTGAATTTGATTATGTAGCGACTTATCCATTTTCTTGCGAGTGCCGTCAAGGTTACTCTCTAGTGCCGCGAGACTCGGCCCACATGCTGTTCTGATTGGCTGACTCCGCCCACATGCTGTTCTGATTGGCTGACTCCGCCCACATGCTGTTCTGATTGGCTGAATCTGCCCACATGTTGTTCTGATTGGCTGACTCCGCCCACGTGCTGTTCCGATTGCCTGACTCCGCCCACACACTGTTCTGATTGGCTGACTCCGCCCACACGCTGTTCTGATTGGCTGTGGGTTTTGATTGATTTCGACTCATCTCACAGTCGCGTCGCGTCTAGTGTGGACAGACACATTATTTGTTGCAGGAATCTTATCGCATCGCGTCTGGTTAGGACACAGTGTAAGGCGGTTTTCAAAGTTTGAAGGTGAGGGAAAACAGGTTACAAGCCTTATAAAAATTTTAAAAAAGGTAATTTCAGTGCAAACCTCAACAACGCAAACCCGCGAAAACGCTGACGGCTTGCACATGCTTATCACGTGTTTAGTCTATAGATATGCGCATTTGAATAAATATGTGCGCAGGCGTGTAGTCTCTCTTTACAAATTGACCACAACAAACTACTTGTCTGGCCTTAAAAATTGATAATACAGAATTAGGCTATTTATCGATTCCGCATAGCCATGTCAACTGGAATTATTCTGACAACAACACATCAGCATCTGAGGCCGTGTCCACACTAATACGGTTTCATCTTTTTCTCTCCGTTTCGTCCTTCCGTCCGTCCACACTGAGACTGCGTTTTTAATAATGAAAACTACGCTTTTTGAAAATAAGGATAAATTTGAAAACGCTGTTTTCGCGCTGTAGTGTGGGACTGTCAAAACGGAGATAATCAAAAACGATGACGTAAGTTTAGTCATGTGACGCATATTTTACCAATAGATATTCATGTTTATACTGGTATTGTGTCAGTTATGTGCTGTTCACTTTCACACAGTTGCTAAAATTTGTTACTTCACACACTCAAATCTTCATATCACAGTCCTGCAAAGGTGACAGAAAATTTACTCACATTTGCTGTCCGGCGGTAAAACATGAGAGCGGTTTTAGCGTTTTAGACCAAACATGTAATGGTGAGTGAGTGCGACCTGGACGCTTCAGGGAATGAAGAGATATTCTGCTAAATAAAATTATCCTGTCAGAAGACCTGCGAGATAACGTCGGAAAACACCTGAAACGCCAGTGTGGACGGAGAGCGATTTTAAACGAAAACGCCGTTTTGAAATTTGAAATGTTTTTGAGGGTGAGCAAAAACACACTGTTTTGTGTCTGTTCCTTTAAATGCAAATGAGCTGCTGCTCCCGGCACAGGAGGCGGAGCTACAACAGCTTGCGTTCTGAAAATTTCACAAACTTTTAGCCTTTTATGTGCAAACCGGAGTCAGACAATGATGGTGACAACATGTAGAAGCAACAGGACATTTCTGAATGGTTATGAATTTATGTAGGCTAGAATTGATTATGTGGAGTTATCTTCTAGTCATTGATTAGCATATTCTGTCTTGATCGCCTATGTAAATTTTTGGGTTTGTGATGTCACTAATCACTATCTTACATAAGCACTGTGTTTATAGGAAAATCCAGAAGTATCGGACCAAACCTGTGTCTGTGCGGTTCTGGTACGCGTTTATGGTGAAGGCCACGCCGTAGATGAGTTTGCTGTCGGGATTGGAGGAGTTCTGGACCTGGATCCAGTTTGGGTCTGCGATGGACGTGCACAGCGACACCAGAGTGAAGCACTGGCACACGGCCGCAGGGGTCAACGCCAGGGTCATGCTGAGTGAAAGATGGGATTTAAAAGCAGCACATTCTGTGTGGAAACAATAAATGCACATAATTATCATGCATCTTATGCACTGAATTCAAATGCTTTTGCACACTTTGAGCGTTTAAGGTCCCTCATAAACAGAAAACAGAAACACCAGCACTATTACTGTATGGTGACACACATAAAGTGCACTTGTGTAGAAGATTGGGTCTAGTTGTCACATTAGTGAATATTATGGAATATTTCTCAGGGTTGTTGTTTTGTTTTTTTTACAGACACAAAACTTAAAGTCTCTCTATCTCTCCATATATATATATACTATACCCTAGAGAGAATATAACGTAATTAATAAACTACAAGATCCCAACATAAAACAAGCACGTGAACACCCGGACCTGCCCTTTGGTCCAGATCACGTGACAAGTAGCCCCGGTCTCAGGACTGTAACTACCTCATTCAAAGCGATATTAAGCATTACAAACCATTCGAGGAAAACAAAACCAAAACAGAGATTAAATTTACATAATACCTGACAGAGTTCCGCGTGATGTCACCGAATGAAAACGACGTTTCTCACCTTGGCAGTCGAAGAATCGCTCGTGACATTATAACCGCTATTAAACATTCTCTACGCTAAACAAAGCGTCGATTTTCTGCACCCCTCATGCTGGACACGGATAAAGATGAACGATGTGTCTTCTGGTCGCGTTATTTAAATCTCTAGCGAATAAAAGCTCATCGTGGCGGTTTAAAACACGGAACGAATCAACAACATAAGCAGATGAGGCACACTGCGCATGCGCAGCTCCTCTCACACAGCGCCCTCTAAAGGCTCGACTCACACATGCACGACACGAGACATCTGACTCACAATTCTTTTTATTTTATTTTTTCCGTTTATCCTAATGTATAATGCATAATATTATATATATAAACCCTGGTTGTATTTTTAAATCTTTAAAACAAATACAAAAATGATGTGCAAATAGAAAAGTTGTACTTAAGGGGAAATTAATGTCACAAGCCAAACAACCAGTAAACAATTATAATTCCCGCCGGGAATAAAGCAGTCCTCTCATCTGCATGCTTTCTGTTTCTCATTCGATACTGCTGGGGAGAATCAAAATAATAAAGACGACCAGCTAGTTTAAGGAAAAATAAACAATAAAAGCCTTACATGTGTAAATTGTCATTACAATAAAACCAACTCTAGTTTTTTGTGATATTTTTATTGGACAGGACAGTCCACAGTGACAGGGTTCCCAGTTTCTGACCAATAAACATCCATGACTTTTTCAGTTGTTTGTGATAAAGGCCTTAACCAATCATTAAACAGACATTATAAGTGCATGAAATATTGTAGACTTGATCCTTGCTAGAAAAATATACTATGAAAATCAAAACCAGCGATCAGTTTTAAAATCCCCTCACAATTCCACAGTCGTGAGAACCCTGTGTGAGATGTGCGTGTGAGACTAAAGAAATACAATCTCCTTCTCAAGCACTGAAAATGATTCCTCTGCGCTGAAATAAGGCAAATATCACCGCAGGTTTGAGTCCTGAACGATGGCTCTGTGTGAAAGCTTGTTTCTGCCATTGAATAAAAAATAAAAAAAGGTATTTGCTATTTTTTTCCCTTGCAATTCAGAGTTTATGACTTAAAATCATGACGATAATCGTTTAGAACTCACCATTCAGACTTTTCTTTAATCAGAATTGTGAGACACTGCAAAAGCTGTTTTTGTCTTGTTTCCAGTCCAAATATCTAAATCTTAAATCAAGATGCATTTACTAGATGAGTAAAATGGCATTAGATATTATGTCTTGTTTTCTGGGGAAATACATTTAAATTAAGTGAGTTTTTGCTTTAAAAAGGCAAAGTTATCTGCCAACGTTGTTTCTGTTTGAATTAACATTATTTTTCTGACCCCATTGGTGGATAATTTTGCTTGTTTTAAGCAACAACTCACTAAATTTAAATTTATTTCCCCAGAAAACAAAACATAATATCGAATGGCATTTTACTCCTCTAGTAAATGCATCTTGATTTAAGAATTTTTAGATATTTGGACTGGAAACAAGACAAAATCACTAAATAAGAAAAGCATGTTTTGCAGTGTATAAACAGAATTCTGAGAAATAACGTCAGAACTGCAAGAAATAAAGTCAGAATTGTGAGATATAAAGTTTCCTTTCTTATATTGTTTCACTCCGTGGCAGAAACGAGCTTCTCTCCGCAGTTCTGACATGATATGATACGCTTCATCGCTCTTGCTTCACAAGACCTCGTGACGAGAAGAAAAGGCCTCTATGTTGCGGGTGTGCTCTGGATGTCGGGCGTGAGGTTTATGAGGGTGTTGCTGGCTTGAGCGAGTTCGGTGATGGACACTCGTCCTCTCTGCTTGATGAACTGAGCCACAGCGTTCAACTCCTCCGGCGTGATGAAGATAAACTTCCCTCGGTCGTCAATCACTCCTGGAGAAACACACCAGATTATCTTAATCTCTTCTGTGGTGACGAGGGCGGGGCTATAACCTGTCACTCACATCAGATCCACCAATAGCAAACCACAACCATCCAATCAATTCCACATGGACAAAATCAAGCCCCGCCCACATTTGTTTTTTTGGACATAATTTGTGAACGTATAAATTAAGACTTTAAGACCAGCAGAAACCCTGTATTGTATTATAAAAACAGTAGTAGATGCACCGATATCAAAATTTTGGCCGATACCGATAACTCATTATATTTGAAAGCCGATAACCGATATATTGGCTGATAAATCTAAACCCAAATTTGTATATAATTTTTAAAGGCCTGGTTACAAAAACAAAGTCTCACCATTAAAATCCATGTCCTAAACACACAATTATGATGTTTTCATGTATTAATGTAGCCGATATGAGCCGATATTTTTTTTAAAAGTGATTTCAATCATATTTCAAGCAATTTAAACCCTCATGTTGAACAGTGCACATCTGAAGAGTCTCAGCTGAAGGAAATAATACATTATTTATCGGGACAAATTTTCTTATCGGGCCGATAACGACAACATTAAAAATATCGTCCGATACCGACATGTTGGCTGATATATCGTGCATTACTAAAAAACAGGAAGGTTGAGGAACTGCTGTAACGGTGTAAAGTGTGTGTTCTGCATCAGGATGAAGTCACACACTCGTACCTGTAAGGGAGCCGTCTGCGATCAGGTCCTGGAGTCGGGCAATAGCATCCTGACGTGAAGAAACACAAGAATCAGCTTAAAGCACTCAGATGTGTTCAGAAGTCAAAACTGTCTCGCACTGAACTCTGACCTGTGTGCGCAAGCCGAAGTGAGACGCCAAGTCCTCCAGCAAAACCACTTTCGATTTCTGAGATAGAAGTGAATGCAAGTGCCATAAATATATTTTGTTGTAGTAGATATATAGTCAAACCAAAGTTTACTCAGACTCCTTCAACATTTCTCACATTATCAAAGTTTATTCGCTATAGTTTAGAGAATGGTAGTAAAATATGAGCAGAACTCAGTTGATATTTGACTGGTTTTGTCCGTCCTTCTGTTAGACTGTCTCACACATGAATTATGTTGAATATCTGTCAGCTGTTAAATTTAACTACACAATTAGATAATACCAGTTTAGCTCAACCAATCACCAAGCAATGCTTCATTTTGTTCAGTCTGTGTGTAAAAAGAGCATTAGCAATTAAAGAAAACACACTTCAGCAAAACATGATCAGCTCAAAGTGTCCGAATCATTTTTTATCTCAAATGTTTATAAATGTCACTGGTAGTCTCTGTATGAAGAATTATTGGGTATAATATGTCAGTTTTCTTTATTTTGCTCTCCTCACTTACAGAAATGAACTATAGTGTCCTGATCACACTAGTGAAAAAATATCCAAAATGATATCCGAGTCTGAATACTTATGGTTTGACTGTATGTATGCTTCACATTATATTTACACAAGATGTGCATCACAGTTCTGTACTAATGTGCCTATTTTACTACTCTTCAACACCTATGAATTGATTCATTGAATCAGAATCTGTTTTGATTTCCATAAAAAAAGACTGATTCATTAATTTGACATCAATCATCTATGGAAGCTTGTTTCCGCCACAGAGTGAAAAATAAAAAAGGTAATTGCGACTTTTTAATCTCACGACTTTTTTTCTCAGAATTACGTGATATAAAGTCGCAATTGCGTGTTATAAAGTCAGAATTATGAGATATAAACTCGCAATTGCGAGAAATATACTTGAAATTCTGACTTTTTTTCTCAGAATTGTATGTTTAGATCTCGCAATTCTGACTTTATAATACGCAATTGGGAGATATAAAAGTCAGAATTGCATGATATAAAGTCGCAATTGCGTGTTATAAAGTCAGAATTGTGAGATATAAACTATTCTGAGGTAAAATAAATAAATAAAAAAGTCATTTTTTTTCTTAGAATTGGACTTTATAACTCACAATTCTGAGAAAAGATGTCAGAATTACGAGATATAAACTCGCAATTATGTGTTATAAAGTCAGAATTGTGAGATATAAAGTCAGAATTGCGAGTTATAAAGTCAGAATTGTGAGTTATAAAGTCAGATATAAAGTCAGAATTGCAAGATATAAAGTCAAAATTGCGAGATATAAAGTCAGATATAAAGTCAGAATTGCGAGTTATAAAGTCAGAATTGCGAGATATAAAGTCAGATATAAAGTCAGAATTGCGAGATATAAAGTCAGAATTGCAAGATATAAAGTCAGATATAAAGTCAGAATTGCGAGATATAAAGTCAGAATTGCGAGATATAAAGTCAGATATAAAGTCAGAATTGCGAGATATAAAGTCAGAATTGCGAGATATAAAGTCAGAATTGCAAGATATAAAGTCAGAATTGCGAGATATAAAGTCAGAATTGCGAGTTATAAAGTCAGAATTGCGAGATATAAAGTCAGAATTGCGAGATATAAAGTCAGATATAAAGTCAGAATTGCGAGTTATAAAGTCAGAATTGCAAGATATAAAGTCAGAATTGCGAGATATAAAGTCAGAATTGCGAGTTATAAAGTCAGAATTGCAAGATATAAAGTCAGAATTGCGAGATATAAAGTCAGAATTGCGAGATATAAAGTCAGATATAAAGTCAGAATTGCGAGATATAAAGTCAGATATAAAGTCAGAATTGCGAGATATAAAGTCAGAATTGCGAGATATAAAGTCAGATATAAAGTCAGAATTGCGAGATATAAAGTCAGAATTGCGAGATATAAAGTCAGAATTGCAAGATATAAAGTCAGAATTGCGAGATATAAAGTCAGATATAAAGTCAGAATTGCAAGATATAAAGTCAGAATTGCGAAATATAAAGTCAGAATTGCGAGATATAAAGTCAGATATAAAGTCAGAATTGCGAGTTATAAAGTCAGAATTGCAAGATATAAAGTCAGAATTGCGAGATATAAAGTCAGAATTGCGAGATATGAAGTCAGATATAAAGTCAGAATTGCGAGTTATAAAGTCAGAATTGCGAGATATAAAGTCAGAATTGCAAGATATAAAGTCAGAATTGCGAGATATAAAGTCAGATATAAAGTCAGAATTGCAAGATATAAAGTCAGATATAAAGTCAGAATTGCGAGTTATAAAGTCAGAATTGCAAGATATAAAGTCAGAATTGCGAGATATAAAGTCAGAATTGCGAGATATAAAGTCAGAATTGCGAGATATAAAGTCAGATATAAAGTCAGAATTGCGAGATATAAAGTCAGAATTGCGAGATATAAAGTCAGATATAAAGTCAGAATTGCGAGATATAAAGTCAGATATAAAGTCAGAATTGCGAGTTATAAAGTCAGAATTGCGAGATATAAAGTCAGAATTGCAAGATATAAAGTCAGAATTGCGAGATATAAAGTCAGATATAAAGTCAGAATTGCAAGATATAAAGTCAGATATAAAGTCAGAATTGCGAGTTATAAAGTCAGAATTGCAAGATATAAAGTCAGAATTGCGAGATATAAAGTCAGAATTGCGAGATATAAAGTCAGAATTGCGAGATATAAAGTCAGATATAAAGTCAGAATTGCGAGATATAAAGTCAGAATTGCGAGATATAAAGTCAGATATAAAGTCAGAATTGCGAGATATAAAGTCAGATATAAAGTCAGAATTGCGAGTTATAAAGTCAGAATTGCGAGATATAAAGTCAGAATTGAGAGATATAAAGTCAGAATTGCGAGATATAAAGTCAGATATAAAGTCAGAATTGCAAGATATAAAGTCAGAATTGCGAGATATAGTCAGAATTGCGAGATATAAAGTCAGATATAAAGTCAGAATTGCGAGTTATAAAGTCAGAATTGCGAGATATAAAGTCAGAATTGCGAGTTATAAAGTCAGAATTGCAAGATATAAAGTCAGAATTGCGAGATATAAAGTCAGAATTGCGAGATATAAAGTCAGATATAAAGTCAGAATTGCGAGATATAAAGTCAGATATAAAGTCAGAATTGCGAGTTATAAAGTCAGAATTGCAAGATATAAAGTCAGAATTGCGAGATATAAAGTCAGAATTGCGAGATATAAAGTCAGATATAAAGTCAGAATTGCGAGATATAAAGTCAGAATTGCGAGATATAAAGTCAGAATTGCGAGATATAAAGTCAGAATTGCGAGATATAAAGTCAGAATTGCGAGATATAAAGTCAGATATAAAGTCAGAATTGCGAGATATAAAGTCAGAATTGCGAGATATAAAGTCAGAATTGCGAGATATAAAGTCAGATATAAAGTCAGAATTGCGAGATATAAAGTCAGATATAAAGTCAGAATTGCGAGTTATAAAGTCAGAATTGCAAGATATAAAGTCAGAATTGCGAGATATAAAGTCAGATATAAAGTCAGAATTGCGAGATATAAAGTCAGAATTGCGAGATATAAAGTCAGAATTGCGAGTTATAAAGTCAGAATTGCGAGTTATAAAGTCAGAATTGCGAGATATAAAGTCAGAATTGCGAGATATAAAGTCAGAATTGCGAGATATAAAGTCAGAATTGCGAGTTATAAAGTCAGAATTGCAAGATATAAAGTCAGAATTGCGAGATATAAAGTCAGATATAAAGTCAGAATTGCGAGATATAAAGTCAGAATTGCGAGATATAAAGTCAGAATTGCGAGTTATAAAGTCAGAATTGCGAGATATAAAGTCAGAATTGCGAGATATAAAGTCAGATATAAAGTCAGAATTGCGAGATATAAAGTCAGAATTGCGAGATATAAAGTCAGAATTGCGAGATATAAAGTCAGAATTGCGAGATATAAAGTCAGAATTGCGAGATATAAAGTCAGATATAAAGTCAGAATTGCGAGTTATAAAGTCAGAATTGCAAGATAAAGTCAGAATTGCGAGATATAAAGTCAGAATTGCGAGATATAAAGTCAGATATAAAGTCAGAATTGCGAGATATAAAGTCAGATATAAAGTCAGAATTGCGAGTTATAAAGTCAGAATTGCGAGATATAAAGTCAGAATGGCGAGATATAAAGTCAGAATTGCGAGATATAAAGTCAGATATAAAGTCAGAATTGCGAGTTATAAAGTCAGAATTGCAAGATATAAAGTCAGAATTGCGAGATAAAGTCAGAATTGCGAGATATAAAGTCAGATATAAAGTCAGAATTGCGAGATAAAGTCAGAATTGCGAAATATAAAGTCAGAATTGCGAGATATAAAGTCAGAATTGCGAGATATAAAGTCAGAATTGCGAGATATAAAGTCAGATATAAAGTCAGAATTGCGAGATATAAAGTCAGAATTGCGAGATATAGTCAGAATTGCGAGTTATAAAGTCAGAATTGCAAGATATAAAGTCGGAATTGCGAGATATAAAGTCAGATATAAAGTCAGAATTGCGAGATATAAAGTCAGAATTGCGAGATATAAAGTCAGAATTGCAAGATATAAAGTCAGAATTGCGAGATATAAAGTCAGAATTGCGAGATATAAAGTCAGATATAAAGTCAGAATTGCAAGATATAAAGTCAGAATTGCGAGATATAAAGTCAGATATAAAGTCAGAATTGCGAGTTATAAAGTCAGAATTGCGAGTTATAAAGTCAGAATTGCAAGATATAAAGTCAGAATTGCGAGATATAAAGTCAGAATTGCGAGATATAAAGTCAGAATTGCGAGATATAAAGTCAGAATTGCGAGATATAAAGTCAGATATAAAGTCAGAATTGCGAGATATAAAGTCAGAATTGCGAGATATAAAGTCAGAATTGCGAGATATAAAGTCAGATATAAAGTCAGAATTGCGAGATATAAAGTCAGATATAAAGTCAGAATTGCGAGTCATAAAGTCAGAATTGCGAGATATAAAGTCAGAATTGCGAGTTATAAAGTCAGAATTGCAAGATATAAAGTCAGAATTGCGAGATATAAAGTCAGAATTGCGAGATATAAAGTCAGATATAAAGTCAGAATTGCGAGATATAAAGTCAGATATAAAGTCAGAATTGCGAGTTATAAAGTCAGAATTGCAAGATATAAAGTCAGAATTGCGAGATATAAAGTCAGAATTGCGAGATATAAAGTCAGATATAAAGTCAGAATTGCGAGATATAAAGTCAGATATAAAGTCAGAATTGCGAGATATAAAGTCAGAATTGCGAGATATAAAGTCAGAATTGCGAGATATAAAGTCAGAATTGCGAGATATAAAGTCAGATATAAAGTCAGAATTGCGAGATATAAAGTCAGAATTGCGAGATATAAAGTCAGAATTGCGAGATATAAAGTCAGAATTGCGAGATATAAAGTCAGATATAAAGTCAGAATTGCGAGATATAAAGTCAGAATTGCGAGATATAAAGTCAGAATTGCGAGATATAAAGTCAGATATAAAGTCAGAATTGCGAGATATAAAGTCAGAATTGCGAGATATAAAGTCAGAATTGCGAGTTATAAAGTCAGAATTGCAAGATATAAAGTCAGAATTGCGAGATATAAAGTCAGAATTGCGAGATATAAAGTCAGATATAAAGTCAGAATTGCGAGATAAAGTCAGAATTGCGAGATATAAAGTCAGAATTGCGAGATATAAAGTCAGAATTGCAAGATATAAAGTCAGAATTGCGAGATATAAAGTCAGAATTGCGAGATATAAAGTCAGATATAAAGTCAGAATTGCGAGATATAAAGTCAGAATTGCGAGATATAAAGTCAGAATTGCGAGATATAAAGTCAGAATTGCGAGATATAAAGTCAGATATAAAGTCAGAATTGCGAGATATAAAGTCAGAATTGCGAGATATAGTCAGAATTGCGAGTTATAAAGTCAGAATTGCGAGATATAAAGTCAGATATAAAGTCAGAATTGCGAGATATAAAGTCAGAATTGCGAGATATAGTCAGAATTGCGAGTTATAAAGTCAGAATTGCAAGATATAAAGTCAGAATTGCGAGATATAAAGTCAGATATAAAGTCAGAATTGCAAGATATAAAGTCAGAATTGCGAGATATAAAGTCAGATATAAAGTCAGAATTGCGAGATATAAAGTCAGAATTGCGAGATATAAAGTCAGAATTGCGAGATATAAAGTCAGAATTGCGAGATATAAAGTCAGAATTGCGAGATATAAAGTCAGAATTGCGAGATATAAAGTCAGATATAAAGTCAGAATTGCGAGTTATAAAGTCAGAATTGCAAGATATAAAGTCAGAATTGCGAGATATAAAGTCAGAATTGCGAGATATAAAGTCAGATATAAAGTCAGAATTGCGAGATATAAAGTCAGATATAAAGTCAGAATTGCGAGTTATAAAGTCAGAATTGCGAGATATAAAGTCAGAATTGCGAGTTATAAAGTCAGAATTGCAAGATATAAAGTCAGAATTGCGAGATATAAAGTCAGAATTGCGAGATATAAAGTCAGATATAAAGTCAGAATTGCGAGATATAAAGTCAGATATAAAGTCAGAATTGCGAGTTATAAAGTCAGAATTGCAAGATATAAAGTCAGATATAAAGTCAGAATTGCGAGATATAAAGTCAGAATTGCGAGATATAAAGTCAGATATAAAGTCAGAATTGCGAGATATAGGGCCCTATCTTGCACCCAGCGCAATTGACTTTGTACAGCGACGCATGTATCATTCCTATTTTGCACCCGCGCAAAGCGCACTTTTCCCTCCACAGAAGCACGTCGGTTAACTAAGAAATACACTTGCGCTCCCCGGGGCGGTTCAGCGCAAAGAGGAGGCGTGTTCCAGCGCAAACGTTCCTTCATGCTATTTTGCAGGTTTAGAAAACAATTGCGCTACTAACCAGGAAAAAATAGTTTAAAGTCAGTGGCGCGTTGCGCATGTTATTCATATGCTATTTTAAGGGCGCATGCTTGGCCATAATCAATGTAGCGTGTGCACAACGCGCATACACTTCGATTCTCTCATCTACACAGAAGCAGCAGTTTTCATTTTTGCAAATCATACATTATTACGATAGATAGATAGATAGATAGATAGACAGACAAACAATTTATTATAAAAGCATACATCTAGCTTACACATTTACCCAAATTATACGCCTATATCATACGCCTTTTTAACCGAAGTTAATTTGGGTGTGTTTCTCCATCCCCAACGTCCCTGACGAGAACGTCGGTCTCCTTGGATGTGAACCGATCCTGGCGCGCGCCTGGCAAATCCGCCGTTACAATAGGAATCCGCTTTAGAACAAACTCTAAAAGGGAAACATTCCCTTTAAGAGCATTCCCTGCTCTTAAAGGGAATGTGAGATGACGCTCTGATTGGTTTATTTCACGTTACGCCCAAACCACACCTATGAATAATGAAGCTACTTCAGACCAACCCCTTTTAGATTTGCGCCTGGCGCATGAGTCATTTATCCCGCCGGGAAAATAGCAACAGCGCCAAGACCCGCCCACAAAGTTACTTGCGCTTTGCGCTTTGACACTTGCGTTTCAGATCGTTAAAATAGGGCCCATAAAGTCAGAATTGTGAGATATAAAGTCAGAATTGCGAGATATAAAGTCAGAATTGCGAGATATAAAGTCAGAATTGCGAGATATAAAGTCAGAATTGCGAGATATAAAGTCAGAATTGCGAGATATAAAGTCAGATATAAAGTCAGAATTGCGAGATATAAAGTCAGAATTGTGAAATATAAAGTCAGAATTGCGTGATATAAAGCTGCAATTGCGAGATATAAAGTCAGAATTGTGAGATATAAACTCGCAATTGTGAGATAAAAAGTTGCAATTATCTTTTAAAATGTTTTATTCTGTGGCGGAAACAAGCTTTCCATAATCATCTGATCGTTTGCTTTAAGCGCATCATTCAAGTTCCAAATAAAAAGACAATTATAATAAAATAGCTTTCATTAATAAAGCATATCATACTTTATAGTGCATTATCATAAAAGGCATATTTCAACACACATCTGAATGTATAACGGACACACTTTACCTTGACGTACTGGATGAACTCTTGCAGAAGGTTGCGAGACTGAAAAACACAAAATAACTTTAAAATCTGATAGATTTTGCTTTACATTCAGTTTCGCCTGTAGTGTCTCGCCTTAAAGGGGTCATGACACGAGAAATCAAGTTCAGTTTCTGACGGACTCCACACGCTTGAGTCTGTCGACAACGGGACAAATGCAAGAGTGAAAGAACGTTTATCCAGTTGGTCTGAGTCTCTGTAAACACTTCAGAAGATCCCAGCGTCAGGAACAGAGGATGGTTTATTATAATGGCGTCCCGGATCGTGTCACAGGATTATATGTTTGTTCGGAGCATTTGACTGCAGATTGTTTTGCAATGGAGAGTTCACAAAGAAACTTTTGTTGAACGATGAAGCAGCGACTGTAGTGGATCTGACAGCACAAACCCTGAGTAAATGATTTCATAATGCTGTCTGTAAATTATGGTTTAAATGGATAATGTTTTCAATTGTGTGTGAGTGTTGATACTGTTTCCTGTGCAGTGACGTTAGCCAATCACAACAGTGGCATTTACTGACAAGCCTTAAAGTCCCCCTGTGGTGTAAATCCAGCGTTTAATGTTGTTTATGTCTCTATGTGGTGTTATTAATCTGCTTTAAGACAAAGCATGTGTAAATTCATAAGTCGACACCATTGCTGAGTATTTCCTCCTTAAAACTGCAGTGAACCAAAGACAGTCTCAAAAACACGCTTTGAAATCGCTGGTGTTTCTGACGTCACAAACTAGCTTGTAACCAATCAGATCAACGTGTGATCGTCAACCAGTGGATCTCTGAGCTGAGGGAGTGAGTGGAGGCGGGGCTCATTTGCATATTCATAGAACCGCGCACACTAAATGAGGTGAGGGTGTCGAGTTACAGTCAAGATATTTTAAGGCATGAAGATTTTTTCTAGGAAAAAACGTTTAAATATGTCATTTTGGTGATTAAAGATGAGTTTAAAGGGATGAAATTATTATATACAGGGGGACTTTAAAGGTGCACCTTAAAAAGAGATAATTTCAGACAGACGCTCAGGATGAGGGTTAAAAATAATATTTTTTCTACATATATATTTGTTTTTCGTGCAAAAAAACTATTAAAATTATAAGTGAATCCATGTCATGACCCCTTTAATAAATGAACCAGGAATGACCCTAAAATGAACTTTTACAACCTTTGCAGGTTTGCACGGATACATTGTTGCAAACACACTCACTCCCGTCTCTAAACACTAAGTGACTTTAGCACCGGACGGACAGCGCTGCAGATGTTCTGAGGAACGCACCTCTTCTTCGTCGAGCTCTTCTGCTTCTCCCTGATCCTCGACCACAAACGCCTCCTTCATCCGCTGGTACTCCTCCTCTTCTCTCC
Organism: Scardinius erythrophthalmus; assembly: GCF_964197995.2. Classification (NCBI taxonomy): domain Eukaryota; kingdom Metazoa; phylum Chordata; class Actinopteri; order Cypriniformes; family Leuciscidae; genus Scardinius; species Scardinius erythrophthalmus. Next base: position 1,587,239 of record NC_138225.1, read on the forward strand.
GCTCCTGATCCTCTTTGGCACGACGCAACTCATCCTCCTGTGGACGAGACATTTACAAACATTCACTGATATTTAAGTAGGAAAGCTGACTGTTTTTCTGTGTTCCACATGAGTTTCACAGTTAATTACACATATAAAGTATGCCCAATGCCAATATCTTGGTTAGATTAGGTCGGCGATGGCCAAAATAAAGCCCTATTTTAAGGTAGTAAATAACACATGCATCATTTCTGCAATGGAATTTATATGTATTGTACGTAATATTTACTAAAATAAATAGGGATGCACCGATATCAAAATTTCAGCCGATACTGATAACCGATAATTCTTTATATTTGAAAGTTGAAAACCGATATATCGGCTGATAAATCGAAATCCAAGTTTTTATATAATTTTACAAGCCTTGTTACAAAAACAAAAGTCTCACCATTAAAATCCACGTCTCAAACACACAATTATGATGTTCTCATGATAATGTTATGTAGCCGATATGACAGACTTGCACTGCACATGTTGCACTGAACTGTACTTTCATTTTTTGTGATTTTAATGTTTCAATTAATTGTAAACCCTCATGTTGAACAGTGCACATCTGAAGAGTCTCAGCTGAAGGACATAATACATCATTAATCGTCTCTAATATATCAGACAAATTTTCTTATCAGGCCGATAACATTAAAAATGAACCGATATCGGCTGATACCGATATGGTGGCCGATATATCGTGCATCCCTAAAAAAAAAAGAATAAATAATTTGAAAATGAATTCATTTTTGATCAATTCCCCACGGACAAAATCAATCCCGCCCTACATTTGTTCTTGTTCCAGAAACGGATATACGTCACAATAGGGAAGAATCGACTAGCACAAATCCCGTTTCATGCCGACTTTAAAATGTGTTTTTACTGCATGCCGACAGTAAATGGACAAAGTATTAAAGTGTTTAATTCCCATTGTTAGACAAAGACAGTAAACTGATGAAGACAGAGAATTGGTGCATCTGCTTATCTGGGTTCTCAGCGCTGTCAAAATAAAAGTCCCGCTTCTGACACTTACTATAGTAAGTCCTTTTCTTACTCTGTATTTTTGTCTTGTTTCCAGTCCAAACATCTACAAATTCTTAAATCAAGATGCATTTACTAGATGAGTAAAATGCCATAAGATATTATGTCTTGTTTTCTGGGGAAATAAATCAAAATTACGTGAGTTGTTGCTTAAAACAAGAAAAATAATCAGCCAATAGCATAAAAAAAATTATATTGTTTCTGTTTCAATTAACATTATTTTTCTGACCACATTGGCAGATCATTTTGATTTTTTTAAGCAACGACTCACTTAATTTTGATTTATTTATTTGGGTTAGGTTAGGGTTAGGGTTAGTTAGGGTTAGGGTTAGGGTTAGAGTGGGTTAGGGTTAGGGCATGTTTTGTTCGGACTGGAAAAAGACAAAAATACTGAGTAAGAAAAGCATGTTTTGCAGTGTGGCCAAACAGAAAAGGGTTATTTGTCAAAATGACCTGTTTTTGCTCTTGCAGTTTCTCCTTCTCCTCTTCTTTCTGTCTCTCTTGATCTCGGAGTTCCTGCATCTTCTTCCTCTCCTCTCGCTCTTCCAGCTCGGCCTAAAACACACACACACACACACACACACACACACACACACACACGTATGATACGTCTGAAACATGACATGTAGCATATGGAGTGAATTTTGTGCCATAAACAAATAAATCCAGCATTTTGCAAACAAACTCGATCTGCATTGCAAAGGAAAACTCGACTCACAAACAAACAGAAAGCAATGTGCGAATAATACAACGGTCAATCTGAGCGAAAACTCAGAGGAGTAACAAATATGTATTGTGTTTCACAAATATACATAAATGAGCCTAGATAATATTCCACAAATAAACATGAATGCAGAATGTTGTGACCTCTCTCTGAGCTTTCCGCGCTTGCTTCTCTTCCAGCTTCTTCTGTTTCTTCGCTCCCACTTTCCCGGCGGCCTGAGGTCGTTCTTCAGACGCTGGCCGGTCCTCCTGATTCTCATCGGCTTCCACAGGACTGTCCTCTGAAGAGAGATAAACACTTTCAACTTCACGGAAAACCTCTTCTGTGATATACAGTGGTGGACAAAATTATTCAAATGCTGTCAGGTTCTCGGCGCTGTCAAAATAAAAGTCCCGCTTCTGACACTTACCATGGTGTTTTCTCACTCAGTATTTTTGTCTTGTTTCCAGTCCAAATATCAAAAAAAAATCTTAAATCAAGATGCATTTACTAGATGAGTAAAATGACCTAAAAAATTCTATCTTGTTTCCTGATAAAAAAAAAATTTAATTAAGTGAGTTTTTGCTTAAAACAAAATCATTTAATGTCATTTTACTTATCTAGTAAATGCATCTTGATTTAAGAATTTTTTAGATATTTGGACTGGAAACAAGACAAAAATACTAAGTAAGAAAAGCATGTTTTGCAGTGAACACCTGACAGATCTGAAAATATCCTCCAAAACACTATTTCATTTTATTAAACGCAATTACAATTTCAAAGCAAATTACAGCATCTCTCTGGCACGGTGTCAATATATTTCTATTATTTACAAATATGATCTAATATAATGCAATCACAATACTTCCTCCTGTAGATGAATCATGGTACATCGTTCTGTAATACACGATTTGTGAAAGGTTGTTTAAATATGCAAATGAGTGCAATTAAATATGCACTAATTTGCATAACGTTCACTAGACATTGGATTAAGGCAGGCTCAAAATTTGTTGAAATATGTCTGAATTGTTGAAATATTAGTCCAGTTAAACAGAACTTTATACGGTATAATATATATAGTTTCAAAGCAGCTTCACAGCAATAAACAGGGAAACAACAGAATACTGTCAATAGCCAGAAAAATTGATTTTCACAATAATATCAATAAATAATGTTTTATTCATATAGTGCCTTTCAAGAACCAAAGGACACTTTACATAATATTTACACAATATTTTTAGGATTTTTTAAAATAAAAATCATATACAAATCAGTTGTATATATATATATTAGGGCTGTCAAAAGATTAATCGCGATTAATCGCATCCAAAATAAAAGTTTGTGTTTAAATAATATATGTGTGTGTACTGTGTATAATTAAATTTGTATATATAAATACACACACATGCTTGTATATATTTAAGAAAAATGTGTAATTTATATATAAAAAAATTATATTTATATATAATATAAATTATCTATAAATATATACAGTATATGTATGCAAATATTTTTTAAATATATACATGCATGTGTGTGTATTTATATATACAAAATAATTATACACAGTACACACACATATATAATGTAAACACAAACTTTTATTTTGGATGCGATTAATCTTTTGACAGCCCTAATATATATATATATATATATATATATATATATATAACAATTTAGAATTTAAATAGGAATAAAACATACTTATTCATTTTAATCCTTGTTATTATTTATATAATTAATTTATAATTAAAAATAAACGTTTCCCCTTACTATAGTGCTGTACTGTTATATTTATTATTCTTTGTTAATTATTTATTTTCATATTAATCAAATTATTTATTTATGTAATTATTTCATGTTAGTTCACAGTGCATTAACTAATATTAACAAGATTTTAATAACGTATTAGTAAATGTTGAAATTAATATTAACTAAGATTAATAAATGCTGTAGAAGTGTTGTTCATTCTTAGTTCATGTGAACTAATGAACCTTATAGAGCTGGTAAGTCCCGCCCATCTGTAAAACCCCGCTGGACCTCTAGGTTGAAAAATCGTCAATGCAAGTGAATGGGAGAAAATAATTATTTTCTGGTCCCGTTTGAATTGTGCCATGAATTGAACATATGTTGTCTGTGAATTTTTTATATAACTTTTCATGTTACGAGTTTGACAGTATATGGTATGATTCTTCGGCTAGCAGTTGTGGAAAAGACATAACGAGAAAGACTACATATCGCCTATGTGACGTCACCCCATAAAGTTGACTTACCCGTGGTTTTCGCCAACCTCAACGATTTTGTCCTCTCCCTGAAAGAAGGCGGTGAAGTGCACCAAAGACACAGCCATGTTTAGCGGGATCCGTGAGCTAGTGTGCGTGTGCGAGTGGTGTTGACGTTTCAAACGCGTCGAGAGTTGTAGTCCACAAAGTGCTCTCACACAAAGTCTAACCGTATCAAACTTCTACCCGCTAAATTGTATCATTCTTTACACGAAAAGTTATATAAAAAATTCACAGACAACATATGTTCACATTCATGGCACAATTCAAACGGGACCAGAAAATAATTATTTTCTCCCATTCACTTGCATTGACGATTTTTCAACCTAGAGGTCCAGTGGGATTAGCGGAAGGGGCGGGACTTACCAGCTCTATTGTAAAGTGTTACCAGAACAATGAACTTCGCTACAAATGGAACACTTCCTCTGCCGTCACTGTTACAGTGTAGCGTGGAGATCAGTGGTTTATGTTAATGACTGTGTTGATTGTCACTGTTACAGTGTAGCGTGGAGATCAGTGGTTTATGTTAATGACTGTGTTGATCGTCACTGTTACAGTGTAGCGTGGAGATCAGTGGTTTATGAATGACTGTGTTGATCGTCACTGTTACAGTGTAGCGTGGAGATCAGTGGTTTATGAATGACTGTGTTGATTGTCACTGTTACAGTGTAGCGTGGAGATCAGTGGTTTATGTTAATGACTGTGTTGATTGTCACTGTTACAGTGTAGCGTGGAGATCAGTGGTTTATGAATGACTGTGTTGATTGTCACTGTTACAGTGTAGCGTGGAGATCAGTGGTTTATGTTAATGACTGTGTTGATCGTCACTGTTACAGTGTAGCGTGGAGATCAGTGGTTTATGTTAATGACTGTGTTGATCGTCACTGTTACAGTGTAGCGTGGAGATCAGTGGTTTATGAATGACTGTGTTGATCGTCACTGTTACAGTGTAGCGTGGAGATCAGTGGTTTATGAATGACTGTGTTGATTGTCACTGTTACAGTGTAGCGTGGAGATCAGTGGTTTATGTTAATGACTGTGTTGATCGTCACTGTTACAGTGTAGCGTGGAGATCAGTGGTTTATGAATGACTGTGTTGATCGTCACTGTTACAGTGTAGCGTGGAGATCAGTGGTTTATGAATGACTGTGTTGATCGTCACTGTTACAGTGTAGCGTGGAGATCAGTGGTTTATGTTAATGACTGTGTTGATCGTCACTGTTACAGTGTAGCGTGGAGATCAGTGGTTTATGAATGACTGTGTTGATCGTCACTGTTACAGTGTAGCGTGGAGATCAGTGGTTTATGAATGACTGTGTTGATCGTCACTGTTACAGTGTAGCGTGGAGATCAGTGGTTTATGTTAATGACTGTGTTGATTGTCACTGTTACAGTGTAGCGTGGAGATCAGTGGTTTATGTTAATGACTGTGTTGATTGTCACTGTTACAGTGTAGCGTGGAGATCAGTGGTTTATGTTAATGACTGTGTTGATTGTCACGGTTACAGTGTAGCGTGGAGATCAGTGGTTTATGTTAATGACTGTGTTGATTGTCACTGTTACAGTGTAGCGTGGAGATCAGTGGTTTATGAATGACTGTGTTGATTGTCACTGTTACAGTGTAGCGTGGAGATCAGTGGTTTATGTTAATGACTGTGTTGATTGTCACTGTTACAGTGTAGCGTGGAGATCAGTGGTTTATGAATGACTGTGTTGATTGTCACTGTTACAGTGTAGCGTGGAGATCAGTGGTTTATGAATGACTGTGTTGATCGTCACTGTTACAGTGTAGCGTGGAGATCAGTGGTTTATGAATGACTGTGTTGATCGTCACTGTTACAGTGTAGCGTGGAGATCAGTGGTTTATGTTAATGACTGTGTTGATCGTCACTGTTACAGTGTAGCGTGGAGATCAGTGGTTTATGTTAATGACTGTGTTGATCGTCACTGTTACAGTGTAGCGTGGAGATCAGTGGTTTATGAATGACTGTGTTGATTGTCACTGTTACAGTGTAGCGTGGAGATCAGTGGTTTATGTTAATGACTGTGTTGATTGTCACTGTTACAGTGTAGCGTGGAGATCAGTGGTTTATGTTAATGACTGTGTTGATTGTCACTGTTACAGTGTAGCGTGGAGATCAGTGGTTTATGTTAATGACTGTGTTGATTGTCACGGTTACAGTGTAGCGTGGAGATCAGTGGTTTATGTTAATGACTGTGTTGATTGTCACTGTTACAGTGTAGCGTGGAGATCAGTGGTTTATGAATGACTGTGTTGATTGTCACTGTTACAGTGTAGCGTGGAGATCAGTGGTTTATGTTAATGACTGTGTTGATTGTCACTGTTACAGTGTAGCGTGGAGATCAGTGGTTTATGTTAATGACTGTGTTGATTGTCACTGTTACAGTGTAGCGTGGAGATCAGTGGTTTATGAATGACTGTGTTGATTGTCACTGTTACAGTGTAGCGTGGAGATCAGTGGTTTATGAATGACTGTGTTGATTGTCACTGTTACAGTGTAGCGTGGAGATCAGTGGTTTATGAATGACTGTGTTGATTGTCACTGTTACAGTGTAGCGTGGAGATCAGTGGTTTATGTTAATGACTGTGTTGATTGTCACTGTTACAGTGTAGCGTGGAGATCAGTGGTTTATGAATGACTGTGTTGATCGTCACTGTTACAGTGTAGCGTGGAGATCAGTGGTTTATGAATGACTGTGTTGATCGTCACTGTTACAGTGTAGCGTGGAGATCAGTGGTTTATGTTAATGACTGTGTTGATCGTCACTGTTACAGTGTAGCGTGGAGATCAGTGGTTTATGAATGACTGTGTTGATCGTCACTGTTACAGTGTAGCGTGGAGATCAGTGGTTTATGTTAATGACTGTGTTGATCGTCACTGTTACAGTGTAGCGTGGAGATCAGTGGTTTATGAATGACTGTGTTGATTGTCACTGTTACAGTGTAGCGTGGAGATCAGTGGTTTATGAATGACTGTGTTGATTGTCACTGTTACAGTGTAGCGTGGAGATCAGTGGTTTATGAATGACTGTGTTGATTGTCACTGTTACAGTGTAGCGTGGAGATCAGTGGTTTATGAATGACTGTGTTGATTGTCACTGTTACAGTGTAGCGTGGAGATCAGTGGTTTATGTTAATGACTGTGTTGATCGTCACTGTTACAGTGTAGCGTGGAGATCAGTGGTTTATGTTAATGACTGTGTTGATTGTCACTGTTACAGTGTAGCGTGGAGATCAGTGGTTTATGAATGACTGTGTTGATTGTCACTGTTACAGTGTAGCGTGGCGATCAGTGGTTTATGAATGACTGTGTTGATTGTCACTGTTACAGTGTAGCGTGGAGATCAGTGGTTTATGTTAATGACTGTGTTGATTGTCACTGTTACAGTGTAGCGTGGAGATCAGTGGTTTATGAATGACTGTGTTGATTGTCACTGTTACAGTGTAGCGTGGAGATCAGTGGTTTATGTTAATGACTGTGTTGATTGTCACTGTTACAGTGTAGCGTGGAGATCAGTGGTTTATGTTAATGACTGTGTTGATTGTCACTGTTACAGTGTAGCGTGGAGATCAGTGGTTTATGTTAATGACTGTGTTGATTGTCACTGTTACAGTGTAGCGTGGAGATCAGTGGTTTATGAATGACTGTGTTGATTGTCACTGTTACAGTGTAGCGTGGAGATCAGTGGTTTATGAATGACTGTGTTGATTGTCACTGTTACAGTGTAGCGTGGAGATCAGTGGTTTATGAATGACTGTGTTGATTGTCACTGTTACAGTGTAGCGTGGAGATCAGTGGTTTATGAATGACTGTGTTGATTGTCACTGTTACAGTGTAGCGTGGAGATCAGTGGTTTATGTTAATGACTGTGTTGATTGTCACTGTTACAGTGTAGCGTGGAGATCAGTGGTTTATGTTAATGACTGTGTTGATTGTCACTGTTACAGTGTAGCGTGGAGATCAGTGGTTTATGTTAATGACTGTGTTGATTGTCACTGTTACAGTGTAGCGTGGAGATCAGTGGTTTATGTTAATGACTGTGTTGATTGTCACTGTTACAGTGTAGCGTGGAGATCAGTGGTTTATGTTAATGACTGTGTTGATTGTCACTGTTACAGTGTAGCGTGGAGATCAGTGGTTTATGTTAATGACTGTGTTGATCGTCACTGTTACAGTGTAGCGTGGAGATCAGTGGTTTATGCTAATGACTGTGTTGATCGTCACTGTTACAGTGTAGCGTGGAGATCAGTGGTTTATGAATGACTGTGTTGATTGTCACTGTTACAGTGTAGCGTGGAGATCAGTGGTTTATGTTAATGACTGTGTTGATCGTCACTGTTACAGTGTAGCGTGGAGATCAGTGGTTTATGTTAATGACTGTGTTGATCGTCACTGTTACAGTGTAGCGTGGAGATCAGTGGTTTATGTTAATGACTGTGTTGATCGTCACTGTTACAGTGTAGCGTGGAGATCAGTGGTTTATGTTAATGACTGTGTTGATCGTCACTGTTACAGTGTAGCGTGGAGCGCAGTGGTTTATGAATGACTGTGTTGATTGTCACTGTTACAGTGTAGCGTGGAGATCAGTGGTTTATGTTAATGACTGTGTTGATTGTCACTGTTACAGTGTAGCGTGGAGATCAGTGGTTTATGTTAATGACTGTGTTGATTGTCACTGTTACAGTGTAGCGTGGAGATCAGTGGTTTATGAATGACTGTGTTGATTGTCACTGTTACAGTGTAGCGTGGAGATCAGTGGTTTATGTTAATGACTGTGTTGATCGTCACTGTTACAGTGTAGCGTGGAGATCAGTGGTTTATGTTAATGACTGTGTTGATTGTCACTGTTACAGTGTAGCGTGGAGATCAGTGGTTTATGTTAATGACTGTGTTGATCGTCACTGTTACAGTGTAGCGTGGAGATCAGTGGTTTATGTTAATGACTGTGTTGATCGTCACTGTTACAGTGTAGCGTGGAGATCAGTGGTTTATGTTAATGACTGTGTTGATTGTCACTGTTACAGTGTAGCGTGGAGATCAGTGGTTTATGAATGACTGTGTTGATTGTCACTGTTACAGTGTAGCGTGGAGATCAGTGGTTTATGTTAATGACTGTGTTGATTGTCACTGTTACAGTGTAGCGTGGAGATCAGTGGTTTATGTTAATGACTGTGTTGATTGTCACTGTTACAGTGTAGCGTGGAGATCAGTGGTTTATGTTAATGACTGTGTTGATTGTCACTGTTACAGTGTAGCGTGGAGATCAGTGGTTTATGTTAATGACTGTGTTGATTGTCACTGTTACAGTGTAGCGTGGAGATCAGTGGTTTATGTTAATGACTGTGTTGATTGTCACTGTTACAGTGTAGCGTGGAGATCAGTGGTTTATGTTAATGACTGTGTTGATCGTCACTGTTACAGTGTAGCGTGGAGATCAGTGGTTTATGTTAATGACTGTGTTGATCGTCACTGTTACAGTGTAGCGTGGAGCGCAGTGGTTTATGAATGACTGTGTTGATTGTCACTGTTACAGTGTAGCGTGGAGATCAGTGGTTTATGTTAATGACTGTGTTGATTGTCACTGTTACAGTGTAGCGTGGAGATCAGTGGTTTATGTTAATGACTGTGTTGATTGTCACTGTTACAGTGTAGCGTGGAGATCAGTGGTTTATGAATGACTGTGTTGATTGTCACTGTTACAGTGTAGCGTGGAGATCAGTGGTTTATGTTAATGACTGTGTTGATTGTCACTGTTACAGTGTAGCGTGGAGATCAGTGGTTTATGTTAATGACTGTGTTGATTGTCACTGTTACAGTGTAGCGTGGAGATCAGTGGTTTATGAATGACTGTGTTGATTGTCACTGTTACAGTGTAGCGTGGAGATCAGTGGTTTATGAATGACTGTGTTGATTGTCACTGTTACAGTGTAGCGTGGAGATCAGTGGTTTATGTTAATGACTGTGTTGATCGTCACTGTTACAGTGTAGCGTGGAGATCAGTGGTTTATGAATGACTGTGTTGATTGTCACTGTTACAGTGTAGCGTGGAGATCAGTGGTTTATGTTAATGACTGTGTTGATCGTCACTGTTACAGTGTAGCGTGGAGATCAGTGGTTTATGTTAATGACTGTGTTGATCGTCACTGTTACAGTGTAGCGTGGAGATCAGTGGTTTATGTTAATGACTGTGTTGATTGTCACTGTTACAGTGTAGCGTGGAGATCAGTGGTTTATGAATGACTGTGTTGATTGTCACTGTTACAGTGTAGCGTGGAGATCAGTGGTTTATGTTAATGACTGTGTTGATTGTCACTGTTACAGTGTAGCGTGGAGATCAGTGGTTTATGTTAATGACTGTGTTGATTGTCACTGTTACAGTGTAGCGTGGAGATCAGTGGTTTATGTTAATGACTGTGTTGATTGTCACTGTTACAGTGTAGCGTGGAGATCAGTGGTTTATGAATGACTGTGTTGATTGTCACTGTTACAGTGTAGCGTGGAGATCAGTGGTTTATGTTAATGACTGTGTTGATTGTCACTGTTACAGTGTAGCGTGGAGATCAGTGGTTTATGTTAATGACTGTGTTGATCGTCACTGTTACAGTGTAGCGTGGAGATCAGTGGTTTATGTTAATGACTGTGTTGATTGTCACTGTTACAGTGTAGCGTGGAGATCAGTGGTTTATGTTAATGACTGTGTTGATCGTCACTGTTACAGTGTAGCGTGGAGATCAGTGGTTTATGAATGACTGTGTTGATTGTCACTGTTACAGTGTAGCGTGGAGATCAGTGGTTTATGTTAATGACTGTGTTGATTGTCACTGTTACAGTGTAGCGTGGAGATCAGTGGTTTATGAATGACTGTGTTGATTGTCACTGTTACAGTGTAGCGTGGAGATCAGTGGTTTATGTTAATGACTGTGTTGATCGTCACTGTTACAGTGTAGCGTGGAGATCAGTGGTTTATGTTAATGACTGTGTTAATTGTCACTGTTACAGTGTAGCGTGGAGATCAGTGGTTTATGTTAATGACTGTGTTGATCGTCACTGTTACAGTGTAGCGTGGAGATTAGTGGTTTATGAATGACTGTGTTGATCGTCACTGTTACAGTGTAGCGTGGAGATCAGTGGTTTATGTTAATGACTGTGTTGATTGTCACTGTTACAGTGTAGCGTGGAGATCAGTGGTTTATGAATGACTGTGTTGATTGTCACTGTTACAGTGTAGCGTGGAGATCAGTGGTTTATGTTAATGACTGTGTTGATCGTCACTGTTACAGTGTAGCGTGGAGATCAGTGGTTTATGTTAATGACTGTTGATTGTCACTGTTACAGTGTAGCGTGGAGATCAGTGGTTTATGAATGACTGTGTTGATTGTCACTGTTACAGTGTAGCGTGGAGATCAGTGGTTTATGTTAATGACTGTGTTGATTGTCACTGTTACAGTGTAGCGTGGAGATCAGTGGTTTATGTTAATGACTGTGTTGATCGTCACTGTTACAGTGTAGCGTGGAGATCAGTGGTTTATGTTAATGACTGTGTTGATCGTCACTGTTACAGTGTAGCGTGGAGATCAGTGGTTTATGTTAATGACTGTGTTGATCGTCACTGTTACAGTGTAGCGTGGAGATCAGTGGTTTATGAATGACTGTGTTGATTGTCACTGTTACAGTGTAGCGTGGAGATCAGTGGTTTATGTTAATGACTGTGTTGATTGTCACTGTTACAGTGTAGCGTGGAGATCAGTGGTTTATGTTAATGACTGTGTTGATTGTCACTGTTACAGTGTAGCGTGGAGATCAGTGGTTTATGTTAATGACTGTGTTGATTGTCACTGTTACAGTGTAGCGTGGAGATCAGTGGTTTATGTTAATGACTGTGTTGATCGTCACTGTTACAGTGTAGCGTGGAGATTAGTGGTTTATGAATGACTGTGTTGATTGTCACTGTTACAGTGTAGCGTGGAGATCAGTGGTTTATGTTAATGACTGTGTTGATCGTCACTGTTACAGTGTAGCGTGGAGATTAGTGGTTTATGTTAATGACTGTGTTGATTGTCACTGTTACAGTGTAGCGTGGAGATTAGTGGTTTATGTTAATGACTGTGTTGATTGTCACTGTTACAGTGTAGCGTGGAGATCAGTGGTTTATGTTAATGACTGTGTTGATCGTCACTGTTACAGTGTAGCGTGGAGATTAGTGGTTTATGTTAATGACTGTGTTGATTGTCACTGTTACAGTGTAGCGTGGAGATTAGTGGTTTATGTTAATGACTGTGTTGATCGTCACTGTTACAGTGTAGCGTGGAGATTAGTGGTTTATGAATGACTGTGTTGATTGTCACTGTTACAGTGTAGCGTGGAGATTAGTGGTTTATGAATGACTGTGTTGATTGTCACTGTTACAGTGTAGCGTGGAGATCAGTGGTTTATGTTAATGACTGTGTTGATCGTCACTGTTACAGTGTAGCGTGGAGATCAGTGGTTTATGTTAATGACTGTGTTGATTGTCACTGTTACAGTGTAGCGTGGAGATCAGTGGTTTATGAATGACTGTGTTGATCGTCACTGTTACAGTGTAGCGTGGAGATCAGTGGTTTATGAATGACTGTGTTGATTGTCACTGTTACAGTGTAGCGTGGAGATCAGTGGTTTATGAATGACTGTGTTGATCGTCACTGTTACAGTGTAGCGTGGAGATCAGTGGTTTATGTTAATGACTGTGTTGATCGTCACTGTTACAGTGTAGCGTGGAGATCAGTGGTGTATGAATGACTGTGTTGATCGTCACTGTTACAGTGTAGCGTGGAGATCAGTGGTTTATGAATGACTGTGTTGATCGTCACTGTTACAGTGTAGCGTGGAGATCAGTGGTTTATGTTAATGACTGTGTTGATCGTCACTGTTACAGTGTAGCGTGGAGATCAGTGGTTTATGAATGACTGTGTTGATCGTCACTGTTACAGTGTAGCGTGGAGATCAGTGGTTTATGAATGACTGTGTTGATTGTCACTGTTACAGTGTAGCGTGGAGATCAGTGGTTTATGAATGACTGTGTTGATCGTCACTGTTACAGTGTAGCGTGGAGATCAGTGGTTTATGTTAATGACTGTGTTGATCGTCACTGTTACAGTGTAGCGTGGAGATCAGTGGTTTATGAATGACTGTGTTGATTGTCACTGTTACAGTGTAGCGTGGAGATCAGTGGTTTATGAATGACTGTGTTGATTGTCACTGTTACAGTGTAGCGTGGAGATCAGTGGTTTATGAATGACTGTGTTGATTGTCACTGTTACAGTGTAGCGTGGAGATCAGTGGTTTATGAATGACTGTGTTGATTGTCACTGTTACAGTGTAGCGTGGAGATCAGTGGTTTATGTTAATGACTGTGTTGATCGTCACTGTTACAGTGTAGCGTGGAGATCAGTGGTGTATGAATGACTGTGTTGATCGTCACTGTTACAGTGTAGCGTGGAGATCAGTGGTTTATGTTAATGACTGTGTTGATTGTCACTGTTACAGTGTAGCGTGGAGATCAGTGGTTTATGAATGACTGTGTTGATTGTCACTGTTACAGTGTAGCGTGGAGATCAGTGGTTTATGAATGACTGTGTTGATTGTCACTGTTACAGTGTAGCGTGGAGATCAGTGGTTTATGAATGACTGTGTTGATTGTCACTGTTACAGTGTAGCGTGGAGATCAGTGGTTTATGTTAATGACTGTGTTGATCGTCACTGTTACAGTGTAGCGTGGAGATCAGTGGTTTATGAATGACTGTGTTGATTGTCACTGTTACAGTGTAGCGTGGAGATCAGTGGTTTATGTTAATGACTGTGTTGATCGTCACTGTTACAGTGTAGCGTGGAGATCAGTGGTTTATGTTAATGACTGTGTTGATCGTCACTGTTACAGTGTAGCGTGGAGATCAGTGGTTTATGTTAATGACTGTGTTGATCGTCACTGTTACAGTGTAGCGTGGAGATCAGTGGTTTATGTTAATGACTGTGTTGATTGTCACTGTTACAGTGTAGCGTGGAGATCAGTGGTTTATGAATGACTGTGTTGATCGTCACTGTTACAGTGTAGCGTGGAGATCAGTGGTTTATGAATGACTGTGTTGATCGTCACTGTTACAGTGTAGCGTGGAGATCAGTGGTTTATGAATGACTGTGTTGATTGTCACTGTTACAGTGTAGCGTGGAGATCAGTGGTTTATGAATGACTGTGTTGATTGTCACTGTTACAGTGTAGCGTGGAGATCAGTGGTTTATGTTAATGACTGTGTTGATTGTCACTGTTACAGTGTAGCGTGGAGATCAGTGGTTTATGAATGACTGTGTTGATTGTCACTGTTACAGTGTAGCGTGGAGATCAGTGGTTTATGTTAATGACTGTGTTGATTGTCACTGTTACAGTGTAGCGTGGAGATCAGTGGTTTATGTTAATGACTGTGTTGATCGTCACTGTTACAGTGTAGCGTGGAGATCAGTGGTTTATGTTAATGACTGTGTTGATCGTCACTGTTACAGTGTAGCGTGGAGATCAGTGGTTTATGTTAATGACTGTGTTGATTGTCACTGTTACAGTGTAGCGTGGAGATCAGTGGTTTATGAATGACTGTGTTGATCGTCACTGTTACAGTGTAGCGTGGAGATCAGTGGTTTATGAATGACTGTGTTGATCGTCACTGTTACAGTGTAGCGTGGAGATCAGTGGTTTATGAATGACTGTGTTGATTGTCACTGTTACAGTGTAGCGTGGAGATCAGTGGTTTATGAATGACTGTGTTGATCGTCACTGTTACAGTGTAGCGTGGAGATCAGTGGTTTATGTTAATGACTGTGTTGATCGTCACTGTTACAGTGTAGCGTGGAGATCAGTGGTTTATGTTAATGACTGTGTTGATCGTCACTGTTACAGTGTAGCGTGGAGATCAGTGGTTTATGTTAATGACTGTGTTGATTGTCACTGTTACAGTGTAGCGTGGAGATCAGTGGTTTATGTTAATGACTGTGTTGATCGTCACTGTTACAGTGTAGCGTGGAGATCAGTGGTTTATGTTAATGACTGTGTTGATTGTCACTGTTACAGTGTAGCGTGGAGATCAGTGGTTTATGTTAATGACTGTGTTGATCGTCACTGTTACAGTGTAGCGTGGAGATCAGTGGTTTATGTTAATGACTGTGTTGATTGTCACTGTTACAGTGTAGCGTGGAGATCAGTGGTTTATGTTAATGACTGTGTTGATCGTCACTGTTACAGTGTAGCGTGGAGATCAGTGGTTTATGAATGACTGTGTTGATTGTCACTGTTACAGTGTAGCGTGGAGATCAGTGGTTTATGTTAATGACTGTGTTGACCGAGTACCGTTGTCCGATGCCCGCTGTGCCCGCTGGGCGCTCACTCGGGTGTGCAGGTTTCTCCGGCGGCGGGGCATTCCCACGGGACGCTCCTCTGAAGCCTGCGGACGAGACACGGATCGAGACGCCACATCCCGACGGTCCTCACGGTCCGCTGGGAGAAGAGGACACAAGAGTTCATCCTCACAGGTCACACACAGATAGAGATGTCTGTGTATAAACACACACTACACACTACACTTCATTACTTTTTTAAAACTTACATTTTTACAGTCTATGGTTATAATCAATTTCTATTAAGTTACATTGTTTTCTCTCCTCACTGTAGTGCTGTACTGTTAGATGTATTATTCTTTCTCTAGTATTTATTTATTTCAATCAAATTATTTATGTAATCATAACAATGTCATTGAATTTCGTATGCATGTATTTTAATATAATTTAATTATTTATTTTAATCTTTTTTAATTTATTTTGACAATTTATTTACATTTTTATTTTAATCTATTAACTTATTTACATTTTTATTTAAATTGTTAAATTGTTTATATTTATTTTAATAATTTATTTACATATTCATTTTAATATTTTTTATTTATTTTAATATGATTTATTTACTTATTTATTTTTTATCTTTTGTATTATTTATTTTAATATAATCTATTAACTTACATTTTTTATATTTATTTTAACAATTTATTTACATATTCATTTTAATATTTCTATTATTTATTTTAATATAATTTATTTACTTATTTATTTTTAATATTTTGTATTATTTATTTTAATATAATCTATTTACTTATTTATTTTAATCTTCTATATTTATTTTAACAATTGATCTTCTTTATTTAATCATTTTATTATTTTAATACAATTAATTATTTATTTTAATATTTTTTTATTTTTTTGTTTGTACATTTTTACACCGTTTTCTTCTAAACTTTCTAAACTATGTGAAAACGCTGTTCTAGGAGGTTCATGGAAATTTTGAGGGGAATAAAATATTTAACAAAATTAGTTTTTAAGATGCAAAAATGAAAACTAAAAGTAAATCAGCTCTGGAAAGATATTTATTGTGAAAGCAAAATGCTTTTCTCACACAGTATTAATAAGTCTGTAATATTATAAACCCTTGAAACTAAGTAAATGTTCTTTTCCTGAGATTATGAGTTTAATAAGAGCAGTAATATGAGGTTATTAATGACAGCTGCTCTGTCGCATCACTGACTGCATTAATGTCCATATTTCCACACACCTTCCTCCGTCCGTCCACGAACTCTCACAGCAAACACGATCAGAACGAGCAGAATAATCGCAGCCACGATATACAGAACCACATCCATGTCGGTGATAAATAAATAAAATTAGCACTGCTAACTACAAACAGCTCTGTGCAGAAAGAGGAAGTTGACGTAAGTCTTGATCACACGTCACTTCCGTCTCACAGCGCGACCCATACAGGCGTGGAGGAACTCAAAAATAACGTAATAAATATAAATATAATATAATAACTGATGTACTTGTATTTACTATACAATATACTAATGATATAATATTAATAAATAATTAAATTAACTTATTAATCCAATCATGTTCTCTTCTTAATTCATTTAACTTGTATAATATACTTATTTATTATTATTTTTAATATGATTTAACTTATTTTAATATTCATTAGTATTTATTTTACTATAACGTATGTGCTTGTATATTTTTGTTATTTTTTATTATTTATTTGAATATAATTTACTTTTTATATTTCATATGGGAATTTGTATTTATTAACATAATATATAGATTATATGTATGTATGTATATATATATATATATATATATATATAAAATTATTATTATTTATTTTTTTTACTAAAAATGTACATTTCAAAAATTTACTTTTTTATGATCTTATTTAACTACATGTTAAAACAGGGTTTAGTTAAAATGTGTCTATTTAAAAAAATGATGTATTAAACAAATTAAAAGTTACGTGGAGGAATAACGTAATAAATATAAATATAATATGGCACTTAAATGATGTACTTGTCTTTACTATACAATATACTAATGATATAATATTAATATATAATTAAATTAACTTATCCAATCATCTATTCTCCTCTTAATTCATTTAACTTGTATATATACTTATTATTTTAATATTTTACTTATTTGAATATTTTTTAGTATTTATTTTAATATAATGTATGTGCTTGTATATATTTTTTACTTTTTATTATTTATTTGAATATAATTAATTTACTTTTTCTATATTTCTAATGGGAATTTGTATTTATTAACGTAATATATAGATTATTATATATATATATATATATATATATATAATTATTTTTATTATTTTTTTAAATAAGAATGTACATTTCAAAAATTTGCTTTTTTATGATCTTATTTAACTACATGTTAAAACAGGGTTTAGTTAAAATGTGTCTATTTAAAAAAAAAAAAATGTATTAAACTTAAATTAAAAGTTACAAGGAATATATGACCATGAGGTAAAAAAAATACCTGCAAAATCCAGACTGGCAAATTATATTTATTAATACTCTGAATAAATTCTTTCAAAAATGTATTGGAGCCAATTTTTCAGAAAATTCTGATATATGAATATAAATGAGTGTATTTAAGCAGCAACATCACTATTCATCCTTTAACAAGTCAGAATAAAAACAGCACAGCTGAAAGTGAAGATTATACTATGATGGAGCCAAATATCAGAAAAAGAAAATGACATCAAGACAAATAATAATAATTTATTAACAGTAGCTGACAGTCAATTTTGCCTAAACCTAAACTTGTTGAGTGGCACTGATTAATTACTAAATTAACAATATTACATGGTCAACAATAAAACAATATTCATTACAGGACAGCAGACGACCAGAGCAAGCTTCCATCATATCATTACTCATGTGGAGAACTCCTTCAGAGCCCAGCACTTGGTGGCGATCTCCCGGCGCAGGCGCGAGTATTCCTCAGCGAGAGCCTCGAAGTCTCTGCCGTAGATCTCGAAGGACGCCAGCTTCGACTCCACCGCCTGCTTGTCCATCTCCGAGGTCCTCAGCTCTGCGGTCAGCCTCTCCCTGAACACAATCACACACACAACACTGATTACGGCAAGATAACTGTTGAGAAACTAATTGATAATTGATCAAATGATCATTCTTGATATCGGGAATTACATTTCCACTAGTTAAAATGCTAGTTCTTAATATCAACAATTGAATTTCAACTAGTAAAAACTATAATTCTTAAAATCTGTAATTGTATTTTCACTAGTGAAATGTCACCATAGGTTGCCATTCAAATTCAATTGTTGATTAGTTGAAATCACGATTTCACATCTCAAAAATACAATTCTTACTAGTAAAAACCTTCTTGATATCAACAATTCAGTTGTCACTAGTTGAAATGTATGGCAAGCCGTTTTAGCTTAAATTGTACCCAGCGTTACGCGTCGTAATTGCATTTTTACTAGTAAGAATTACAATTTGAAAGCGCTACAAATGAATTTTTACTAGTCATATGTCTCCATTGACTTTGATTCATTTTTAATTACGGAGCTCTCTAATTAAATTTTTACTAGTAAAAAAACGAATTAAAGATGTATAATTACAGAACTCTGTAATTGAATTAAAGAGCTCTGCAATTGCATTCTTACTAGTAATAACTGAATAAGAGAGCTCTCTAATTGTAATTGCTACTAGTAAAAATTCATTTGTAGAGCTCTCTAATTTAATTATTACTAGTAAAAATGCAATTACGACGAGTAACGCTGGGTACAATTAAGCTTAAATGACTTGCCATAGAAATGTATATTCTTGATATCAACAATTGAATTGCTACTAGTAACAACGTTCATTTTTGATATCAGTAATTCCATTTTCACTAGTGACAATGTTCATTTCTGATATCATGAATGTGATTGTTACTAGTAAGAAAGCCATTTTAGATATCTGAAATTATATTGATATCAGAAATACATTTTCAGATATCAAAAATTAACATTTTTACTAGTAGCAATTCAATTCTTGATATCAGGAATTCACATTTTTACTAGTAACAATGTAATTATTGATATCAGGAATTATATTTCTGCTAGTAAGAAATACAAAGCTGATATGTGTATTTGGAAATTCAACTAGTAAGAAATCAATTCTTGATATCAACAATTGATTTTGAACGGCAGCCTATGGTGACATTTCACTAGTGAAAATACAATTATAGATATCAAGAATGATAGTTTTTACTAGTTGAAATTCAATTCTTGATATCTAGAGTGAGCATTTTAATTAGTGAAAATGTAATTGTTGATATCAAGAATTGTCATTGTTACTAGTATAAATCTAATTCCTGATATCAGTAACTATAATTTTAACTAGTGAAAATTGAATTGTTGATATCAAGAATTCATATTCTGGAAATTAATAAAAGTTAAAACGGCTTGCCATATCATCTTGAACGCTGACACTGTATATAGAGCCGCCACTGGACCACAGCATGCATTCATTAAGTCAAGTCTCCATTTATACAGCACTTTTAACAATATGGACTGTTTCACAGCAGCTTTACAGAGATAATAGGAGATTACAGTAACAGAGAGTGTTTTGGCTTTACAGCAGCTCTAGAATAAAGCTATTGTCCAGCAAAAGTTATCATCATCATCAGAGGCGAGCCAACACTGTGTGGGGGCCCCAGGCAAAATTAATCAATGAGGCCCTTTTTTTAATATATATGTATTTTATATATGTTTTATACACTACGTGCGTGCGTGTGCGGTAGGCTAGTCGAGATGGCCATGCCTAAAGGACAGTGAGATGTATCATCAGGCTCCTGTGGTAATATATAATATATACACTTTAGAATAGATTTGTTTTGTTAATACATCTTAATACATCTACACAAAACATCTAAAAGAGCATTTGTTTAATTTTTACAACGTTTATTTTTTTAATTAACGAAAGGTCAATCTTCATCTTTATAACAGAAGATGCAATTCAACAATCTTCAAGATACAGTAAATCTTCTAACGTGTAACAGATTGTCACCTTAAAACAGTAATTTAAATTACGTGGTGGAACAATGCTAAATAGAAATATATAGTTAACATCTTAATTTAATCTTATTTATTTTTTTAGTTAATAATTAAATTGTTTTTTTAAAGCTATTAGTATTTTTTTCTACTAATACTAATAGCACGTTTATATTAATTTCTGCTAAATACTGGGTGAATGGAGGAATACATGCTGCGCCCAAGCGCATGCATAAATCTCGCCGCAAAAGCAGGCTAAATATGTCTTACATAACGAGGCATTTTAATTTATTCTAAATTAGTGATTTCGACCTCCTCGAGCTTTTATTTTGGTTTATTATTAGTTAAATATTTAGTTTCACTCGTAACATTTAGATTCAACATTTAGATTTAGATTCAGATTTAGATTCAGCATTTAAATGTAGCCTAACATTTAGGTATAACATTTAATATTTAGATTTAACTATTTAAAATATCTCTAAGTTGACAAATATTGTTGTAAATGTGCTAAAAAGTGACATACCAAAAATTCATAGGCCTACCAGTTTTTTAAACATTGTTTGAAGCTAAATGTGACAAAATGTTGCTGTTATTTTCAGCGTGCTGCAAACATATCTTCATTAATTTCTGCTGTAAAGTGCATGTGCCTTTAGAAAGAAATTCATCTTTCATACCATACGGATTACATAATCAGATGATAATTGCTTAAATTTTTTCGTTTAAAAGTGGACATATCAATATATCATGTAGGCTATGTGAGGCTACTACGCCGTGTTTCTGTTTATTTTTGAGACACGCTCCAGTTCACGGAGACCACGAAAGCGCGCCCTGATTGTTTATTTTATTTTACGAAAGCACAACGTTGACTTGTTATTGTGAGTTTACACAAGTAAAAGTAGTTGCGACTGATGCATCATTCTTTTCTGTATGGACAAAAATATAGTATTTTTTTAGTCATTTCCACTGTTTATAGCAAAATGCAAGTAATCGCGTTGCCGCCTCATGCAGTGCCCTGCCAGACGGATAAGTCCTCTTCGTGTTTAACAAATCGAATCATGGATTTTCTACATACCCGCGAATCGCTGCTCCGGTTTGAAAAAGGCGGCTGAGGCGAGACGGTAAAAGCATAACCAGTGTAACGAGAAAGGGGCCCCATTAGGGGGGATGCAGAGCTGTCGCTGCGGCTTTATATTAACATTCCTGATTATTTGAATGATCAGCCCTCGGGGGGCCCCCTTAAAATGTGGGGCCCCAGGCAATTGCCTGGCTTGCCTGCCCTATTGCGGCGCCTCTGATCATCATCATCATCATTACGAGTAGAACATTTGTGGCCGAAACAGCTATTTTAAGTTTTGGGCCGAAATCAGTGACCAAAAAACAGACATACGCTTCTCCAACGGGACGCTTTGACTAGGGATGCACTGATATAAACATTTTGGCCGATACCGATAATTATTTATACTTAGAAGCCGATAACCGATATTTTGTAATGTTATGTAGCCGATATGACAGACTTGCGCTGCACATGTTGCGCTGAACTGTATTTTCCTTTTTTAAAGTGATTTCAATCATATTTCAAGCAATTCAAAACCATCATGTTGAACAGTGCGCATCTGAAGTGTCTCAGCTGAAGGAAATAATACATTATTTATCAGCTTTAATATATCAGACAAATATTCTTATCTGGCCGATAACGATAACATTAAAAATGAACATATATCGGCCAATGCCGAGATGGTGGCCGATATATCGTACATCCCTAGTTTTGACTGTTCAGTGTCTATTTTATGCAAACTACAACAGTTAGACGTCTCAGCTGTGTGACACAAAGCTCTGGATTGACAATATTAATTTCTCTATTTTAATCTATAATAATACGGTTTCTTAAAAATCTAAAATTTAGTGCTGTTGATGCGTGAACAAAACATTTCTAGCACGACTGCCATCCAACAATTGCAAAAAGCTTTTTCATTCAAAATTTTTAAAGTCCTGCTGTAGTCAATCATGTTATCCCTTAAAACTCATCTTCGATCACCAAAATGTCATATTTAAACGTTTTCTCCTTGAAAAAAAGGCTTAAAATATCTTGAATGTAACTCGACACCCATGCCTCATTTAGTATGCACGGTTCTATGAATATGCAAATGAGCCCCGCCTCCACTCACTCACTCAGCTCAGAGATCCACTGGTTGACGATCACACGTTGATCTGATTGGTTACAAGGTAGTTTGTGACGTCAGAAACACCAGCGATTTCAAAGCGTGTTTTTGAGACTGTCTTTGGTTCACTGCAGTTTTAAGGAGGAAATACTCAGCAATGCTGTCGACTTATGAGTTTACACATGGTTTGTCTTAAAGCAGATTAAAAACACCACATAGACACATAAACAACATTAAAAGCTGGATTTGCACCACAGGGGGACTTTAAAAAAGGTAAATAGTGTCAATAAAACACAGACTCAACTCACGTTATTTTCTTGTGAGCTGCTATCTTGTCTCTTGTGTAAGTGTCCAGCTGAACTTCAAGCATCTCGGCCCTGCAGGAACAAACTTGTCGTTATGAACATGCAGATGTCCTCAAAACTACATTTCAGAGCACAAGCCACAGCTACAATGATCATCGCACCTTATCTTCTGCAAACCAATCTCACACTTGGCCTCGAAGTACTCGATCTTCTTCCGGTCTAGATCTTTCTGAGCCTTTAGCCTGAGATCCAGGACGAGACACTGAAGGATCTTCATACACTTCAGCAGCTCCTGTCAAAGCAAACACTGCTAATGTTAGAGATGCACCAAATATCGGCCACTATATCGGTATCGGCCGATATATGTTCACTTTTAATGTTATCGGCCCGATAAGAAAATGTGGCTGATATATTAAAGCTGATAAATAATGTATTATGTCCTTCAGCTGAGACTCTTCAGATGCGCACTTTTCAACATGATGGGTTTGAATAACTTGAAATATGATTGAAATCACTTCAAAAAAGGAAAATACTGTAAAGTGCAACATGTGCAGCGCAAGTCTGTAAAATTTAATAAAATTATAATGAGAACATCATTATAATTGTATGTTTGGGACTTTTGTTTTTGTAATCAGGCTCTCAAAAATTATATAAAAATTTGGATTAAGATTTATCGGCCAATATATCGGTTATCAACTTTTAAATATGTAGAATTATCGGTATCAAAATTTTGATATCAGTGCATCCCTAGTCAATGTAACCATAACCTGACAAACTCAATCTAATGACGTCAGACGCTCATGAAATCTATCATCATAAAACACTGACATTAAATATGATGTCCTCATTTTAAGCCAAAATCAACCTCAAAAACTCATTTCTAGAGTAGTTTGTTTGTTTTTTAACACCATGCCATGGCGAAAAAAATTACAATATCTATTTTTGCTAAAAACTCAAACTACAGGGTGGGCCATTTATATGGATACACCGTAATAACATGGGAATGGTTGGTGATATTGAAGTCCTGTTTGTGGCACATTAGTATATGTGAGGGGGCAAACTCCTCAAGATGGGTGGTGACCATGGTGGCCATTTAGAAGTCGGCCATCTTGGATACAACTTTTGTTTTTTCAATAGGAAGAGGGCCATGTGACACATCAAACTTATTGGTAATGTCACAAGAAAAACAATGGTGTGCTTGGTTTCTACGTAACTTTATTCGTTCATGAGTTATTTACAAGTTTCTGACCACTTATAAAATGTTTTCAATGTGCTGCCCATTGTGTCGGATTGTCAATGCAACCCTGTTCTCCCACTCTTAGTTTTAGTTTTTCGATCGCGTCTCCTGTGAAGCTGATCTTTTGTTCGCATTCTTCACACACTTATAATGTTATGTAGCCGATATGACTTGCTGCACACACATGTTGCACTGAACTGTATTTTCCCTTTTTGAAGTGATTTCATCATATTTCAAGCAATTCGAAACCATCATGTTGAACAGTGCGCATCTGAAGAGTCTCAGCTTTCCGTTTCTTCTTCAAGTCAAGTCATCTTCATTTATATAGCGCTTTTAACAATGTAGATTGTTTCAAAGCAGCTTTACAGAGATAAATGTATAATTTAAGGTAACAGAGAATGTTTTGGCTTTATAGCGGTTCTTTAATAAAGTTATTTTCCAGCTAAAGTTAGTTTTGATTGATTCGCTTCCGTCGCAACGGTCATTTGTTATTAAATTAGGGGACGCTAAGACGACACCATTCTCTCTACACAGACTTTAAACGCGAACCTGTGAGAAACGCTGATGGCGTTCACATGCGCATTAAGAACTGGTTCTATAGTTATGTGCGTTTGAATATATGTGCGCAGGTTTGGAATTCCCTACAGACCAAGCCTAAATAAAGTACTGGCGTTTCCTTATAATTTTTGATACCGAATTTAATTTTATTTTATCAATTCGGGGTAGATACGCGAATAGAGTTTCCCGACGACGCTTTATCTGTAGAGTGGGAAAGGGATCCTCCATAGGGAGAGACTAGTTGGCACTTCAGCACTTTATTCTATAGACACACGCAACATTACTAACAAAAATCAAACGAGTTTGACAGGTCGTCTGGCAGCGATCAGATGTTGATACATGACAGTGGAGACATGAGCGTTGTGCCTCTGGACTCACAGACAGGTAGGCGTGAGTCTGTCTCTGCAGTGTCGTGGCGTTCTCTCGGTTCCTCTCAGTGAGGCTCTCTGCTCTCTTCTGTTCACCGTCCAGCAGGTCAGGGAGTTTAGAAAGCTTCACACTCCGGAGACCCTCGCTTTCATTCTCTGAAAGAAGAAGAAACACATGTTCCTCTGACTCAGCGTACTAACAAAATATCTCATCTAGGGATGAACCGATATGAACAATTGGCCGATAACTGATAATTCTTTATACCTGAAAGCCGATAACCGATATATCGGCTGATAAATCTAAATCCTGATTTTTATATAATTTTTAAGAGCCTGATTACAAAAGCAAAAGTCTCACCAGTAAAATCCACGTCCCAAACACACAATTATGATGTTCTCATGATAATGTTATGTAGCCGATATGACAGACTTGTGTTGCACATGTTGCACTGAACTGTGTTTTCCTTTTTTGAAGTGATTCCAATCATATTTCAAGCAATTCATAATCATCATGTTGAACAGTGCGCATCTGAAGAGTCTCTCTATTATCTGAAATAATAATACATTATTTATTGGCTTTAATAAATCGGACAAATTTCCTTATCGCCCCGATAACATTAAAAATGAACAGATATCGGCCGATACCGATATATCGTGCATCCCTAATCTCATCATTAAAAAAGAAAAATAATTAAATACGGTTGATCACTGAACTATAAAGAAGAGCTTACCCCACTGGGGCTGATAGTACGTCAGGATATTGACGGCCTTCCTCTTCAGATGTGTCAGGAGCTCTGATGGTAACCTCTGCTTCATCTGCACAATGTCCTGAAGGTACAAATATGATATAAAAGCTTTAAACACCCACACACACTCACTCACTCTCTCTCTCTCTCTCTCTCTCTCTCTCTCTCACACACACACACTCTCTCTCTTAAATACTCTCACACACACTCTCTCTCTCTCTCTCTCTCTCTCACACACACACACACACACACACACACACTCTCTCTCTCTCTCTCACTCACACACACACTCTCTCTCTCTCTTAAATACTCTCTCTCACACACTCTCTCTCTCTCTCTCTCTCTCTCCCTCACACACACACACACACACACACACTCTCTCTTAAATACTCTCACACACACTCTCTCTCTCTCTCTCTCTCTCTCTCTCTCTCACACACACACACTCTCTCTCTTAAATACTCTCACACACACTCTCTCTCTCTCTCTCTCTCTCTCTCTCTCTCTCTCTCACACACACACACACACACACACACTCTCTCTCTCTCTCTCTCACTCACACACACACTCTCTCTCTCTCTTAAATACTCTCTCACACACTCTCTCTCTCTCTCTCTCTCTCTCTCTCTCTCTCCCTCACACACACACACACACACACACTCTCTCTTAAATACTCTCACACTCTCTCTCTCTCTCTCACACACACACACACACACACACACACACACACACACACACACACACACACACACACACACACACACACACACTCTTGTACATCTATCTTTATGAGGACATTCATTGACACAATGCGATCTCTAGCCGCTTACCCTAACCTTACCTATCACAACTAAGTGCCTAACCCGACCCCTGACCTCATTATAACCTCATCCCTAAAACCAAGTCTTGACCCTCAAACACTTTAAAGGCTCTCAGAGACTGAGGACCGGCCAACATGTCCTCACTTTACTCTCTCTGTCCTCACTCCAATGCTCTAACACTCAAACTGGTCCTCACAAGTACACTCTCTCTCTTAAATACTCTCACACTCACTCTCTCTCTCTCTCTCTCTCTCTCTCTCACACACACACCTGTTCAGGAGGCATCTGTCTCATGACTCTTTCTGCCGTCAGTCCCAGAATGCCGCTGTGATGTTCACTGATGTCCACCTGATTGACACCCTGAGCCACCAGCACACACTGCTCCAGCGTGCTGAAGAACTGCACGAGCAAACAGACAAACGTTATAAACTTTTAGAGTTATACGACGCTTTTCAATGTTTTCCTTCTCCTTTAGTGTCTAATATATCTGTGTGTGTATTCACACTGCTGTTCAAAAGTGATCTGTACGATTTTTAATGTTTTAAAATGAGTCTCTTCTGCTCACCAAGGCTGCATTTATTTGATTAAAAATACAGTAAAAATAGTGAAATATTATTATAATGTAGATCATCTGTTTTCTATGTGAATATATAGTAAAGTGTAATTTATTCCTGTGATCAAAGCTGAATGTTCAGCATCATTACTCCAGTCTTCAGTGTCACATGATCCTTCAGAAATCACTCTAATATGAGGATTTGATGATCAAGAAACATTTATGATTATTATCAGTGTTTACACTTATTTCAGGATTCCTCTACACTGACTCTAAACCCGGTGGATGTCGGCACCTTGTCCTCCGCCGTCTGAGAACTGGAGGCTTTACTGAAGCGGTTCTCCTGGACGATCTCTCGCAGAACCCGATCAACACACTCCACACGCAGCCACGAGAGTCTCTGAGAGTGCAGCTCACGCTCCGCCTGAGGACACACACACCGTTTCATCACACACACACACACACACACAATACCTTTTGACTAGTAACCAAAAGTCCAAATCATATTCTCTGTTGCACCAAATTAACTGATATAAATAGTGTAGAACATTGCATAGAAACTGTGTCTATTCCTCGTTTAGTGAGATCAAATAATAAATCTACTGCAGGATCTAGAAAAAATCTAATTGTTATTAAAACAGAAAATGTTGCTATTGGTAACCAAAAAAAATTTCTAAAGCTAGGTCTTCTAAACATTAGATCACTCACACCTAAGGCAGTTATTGTAAATAAAATAGTCACAGATAATAGCTTCGATGTACTTTGCCTTACTGAAAACTGGCTTAAACCAAATGATTATTTCGGTCTAAATGAGTCTACTCCATCAGGATACTCCTATAAGCACGAGCCCCGTCTGATTGGTCGTGGCGGCGGTGTTGCAACAATCTATAGAGATTTTCTCAATGTTACTCAGAAAACGGGTTATAAGTTTATTTCATTTGAAGTACTTGTACTAAATGTTACTCTCTTAGATGTTCGAAAAACATCCCTATTATCTTTAGCCTTGGCTACCGTATATAGACCGCCAGGGCCTTATGCTGATTTCCTAAAAGAGTTTGCAGATTTTCTCTCAGACCAATTGGTCAATGTCGATAAAGCATTAATTGTTGGAGACTTTAATATCCACGTAGATAATTCAAATGATGCGTTAGGGGCTGCGTTTACAGATTTATTAAATTCATTTGGGGTCAAGCAAAACGTTACCGGACCAACTCATCGTTTTAATCATACACTCGATTTAATTATATCACATGGAACCGATCCAACCGATATAGATATCATTCCACAAAGTGATGATGTCACTGACCATTACATGGTAACTTGCATATTACGTACCCCTGTAATATATCATGCTGCGCCGCATTATCGATTAGGCAGAACAATCCTTCCATCCACCATAGATAATTTTTCAAATAGCTTATCGGATCTGTCTCAGCTGCTCAGTGAACCCAAACAAACAGATGAACTTGAGGAAGTAACCAGCACTATGAGCACCATTCTCTCTGGTACATTGGATATTGTTGCACCCATTAGACTAAAAAAGGTTAGAGAGAAAAGTAAAGCACCATGGTACAACAATACTACGCGTGTTCTAAAGAGAGAAACCCGTATTTTAGAGCGTAAATGGAAACAAACTAACTTAGAGGTCTTTAGAATCGCGTGGAAAGACAGTATGTCACGTTATAAAAAGGCCCTAAAAGCGGCCAGGGCTGAGCATCTACGCAAACTAATAGAAAATAACCAAAACAATCCTAGGTTTTTATTTAACACCGTGGCTAGACTAACAAATAAACAGATGTCTCCTGAACAAAATATTCCGTTGCAGTTTAGTAGTAATGATTTCATGAATTTTTTCACTGAGAAAATAGAAAACATCAGAACCACAATTATAAACGTTCAATCTTCAATCGCGCCTTATAACTCAGCCTCGATTATCACCCCGCAAGAACAATTACAGTGCTTTACAGCTATAGAACAAATAGTTAAATAAACTTATCACTTCATCTAAACAACAACATGTTTATTAGATCCCATACCAACTAAACTATTGAAAGAAGTGTTACCTGTAGTGGAAGAGCCTCTCCTCAATATTATTAACTCGTCGTTAAAATGACATCTATGAAAAGTTTCAGTCTGGGTTCAGGCCGCATCATAGCACTGAAACTGCGCTCGTTAAAATCACAAATGATTTACTTTTAGCTTCTGACCAAGGCTGTATCTCAATATTAGTTTTACTTGATCTTAGTGCTGCGTTCGATACTATAGATCATACAATACTCTTAGATCGACTACAAAATTATACTGGTGTTCAAGGACAGGCATTAAGCTGGTTCAGATCATACCTATCTGACCGATACCATTTTGTTTATTTAAATGGAGAAAAATCGATCATAACTCCAGTAAACTATGGAGTGCCGCAAGGATCTGTGTTAGGCCCTCTGTTATTCTCAATATATATGCTGCCACTTGGAAATATTATAAGGAAACATGGAATTAGTTTCCATTGTTATGCTGATGACACTCAAATCTATATTTCATCACGGCCAGATGAAAACGCTAAATTATCCAAATTGACAGAGTGTGTTAAAGATATAAAAGATTGGATGACGCGCAATTTTCTTTTATTAAATACAGATAAGACAGAGGTAATACTTATCAGTTCAAAAAAACGCCCACAGAACCTCTCACAATACAACTTTAACATAGTAGGATGTCCTGTTACTTTATCCTCTACAGTAAAAGACCTGGGTGTTATACTAGACTGCAACCTGTCTTTTGAAAATCATATTTCATATGTTACAAGAACAGCCTTTTTCCACCTTAGAAACATTGCTAAGCTACGTAATATGCTATCTGTTTCTGATGCAGAAAAGTTAGTTCATGCGTTCATGACCTCGAGACTAGATTACTGTAATGCTTTATTAGCTGGTTGTCCTGCATCCTCAATAAACAAGCTACAGTTAGTCCAAAATGCCGCCGCTAGAGTTCTTACTAGATCAAGAAAATATGATCATATAACACCGATTTTATCATCACTGCATTGGTTACCTATAAAGTTCCGTATTAATTACAAGGTATTGCTACTGACTTATAAAGCCCTAAACGGCTTAGCTCCAGTCTATTTAACGGATCTTCTATCGCCCTATAATCCATCGCGCTCTTTAAGATCACTAAATTCGAGGCTTTTGGTCATACCTAGGATATCTAGGTCCACCAAAGGAGGGAGAGCATTTTCACATTTAGCTCCAAAACTCTGGAATAGTCTTCCGGATACTGTTCGTTGCTCAGACTCGCTCTCCCAGTTTAAAACTAGATTAAAGACGCATCTCTTCAGCCAGGCATTCATATAATATTTTTAATCTTACAGTTAAATCCGACCTCTAGTTCATAAACGCCAGAGGAGAACTGGCCCCCGACTGAGCCGGGGTTCTCCCAAGGTTTTTTTTTCTCCATTAGGTCACCTGATGGAGTTTTTCGGTTCCTTGCCACTGTTGCCTTTGGCTTGCTCAGTTGGGGATACTTAATTTGATTAATCAATCAACAATACTATTGATCTGCATTACCAAACGTGGACGTTTTACACTAGAAACAAACACTGATGT
>NC_138225.1:1620571-1623071 GCF_964197995.2 Scardinius erythrophthalmus
TTCAGAAGTTTCAAACAGTTAGTATAAAAGAGTAAAGAAAAAGTTAAAACTTTTTATTTAAGTATCTATTTTTTATTAAGTATTTATTTTGTATTAATACATAACCTCATTGTATTAATTTATAATTTAACATTATAGCGTGACATTTGTGTCAATAATCGTCAAGCACAGGTGACTCCGCGTGGTGGGAGGGGGCCCCCTCAAATTCTGCTTAGGGCCCCCAAAAGGCTCGGGCCGGCACTGCCGACCCGACAATTACATTTACATGTTAAGCCCGAACCCGACCCGAACCCGAGGTCCACTCTGTTTCTAACACCAGCCTACCAAGACTACCATTTTTGCAATAGTGTAATGATTGCTTGAAACGGTAAGGCCATCCTTAAAAATATTTTGGTTTGCCGTAACAGCCAAAAAAAGGTCGGTAGGTCGGTCTGTATTTTTTTTTTAACTGAACACCGAAGAATAATATTATAGCGGTGGTAACCTGTTCATGTAACATAGGGTGCGCTGCCAATAACGCGCCTAAAAGCTGTCAGGCAAAAGTAGCCTAATGATTAGTATGTCAAATATATCAAGGACATTTCAATCGTTTATTAATAAACAAGTGTTTTCTGTGTCAAAGATAGCCTACATTTGACGATGCTGATTCGCGATCTTCGCAGTAAACGCGCCAGAGAGAAATTCACATTTCATTAAGCAGAGCACAGTCTGTTTTCTTTCGTTTTGAATTGTTTTGTTTAAAAGTACACATTTCATGCTTTCTATATATAATATATGTCTCAAGTCTGAGAGGCAAGTAGCTTATAGCCTATACGCTGTGTTTCGGACCAGCTCCAGTTCACGCGCCGGCGACACCGTGTCCTGATTATATTGCCTGCTATAGCCTATTTAGCCTCTTATTTATTAAATTCAAGAAATTGATTAATGAAAAATTTATTAAAATTAAAGGTATAGCGGAGGATGTTTTACTTCCTGGTGGGTAGTGTAAACTATTGGTCCTCCTAATTGTCAATCATTCTGGTGAATCAATCAAACTTTTCAAAAAGTGGAGAGGGCGGGTCTTATCTAAAATTTGGAAAGATCCTCCGCTATACCTTTAAGATACAATTAATACAAAACGAAATTCACTTTAAAGACAGGCTTTCTAAAAAACAAACTTAATGAAGTGGTCAAAATCATGTCTGCTCACTCCATTTGTCTCCCGATATTTTCGGGATCATCTTATCTTATTCATGCTCTTCACTTTTCATATAATCTCAACATAAAATTTAAAAAATATATATATTATTTTTATTTAAACATGAATATAAAACTAAATCGTTTTTTAATGACTGGGTTACAACACATAGGCCTATTAGCCTACAAAGAAATTTAATGTCGGTGCGTCTTGCCGGTGAGCATGAGGAGGGAGAGATAGCCTACAATTTTAGATCACTCATATTATTTTGCTCGATATGCCAATTCTTAATATTTGATGTTTTAATGCCTGTTTGAGATCTCTGTGAAAGTTTTAATTGTAGTGCCGCTTTCAGAGCTATTTACACAAATATATCCTTCTCAGTATGAGTTATGAAGGAAGAGAACGGCATCGACAGTCTGTGTAGCCTATGCACATTGCACATCTGCGCACGCATGTAGGCTACTTCTCTCTCGCGCGTGCCGGTCACCACAACACAGAAAGCAGGCAAAGCACACGGCGGCACGCAAACTATATATAGCCTATTTATTTTTTCTTACAAACCCGAACCCGACCCGAACCCGACCCGAACCCGAGGCTGTTCATTAAACATTAACCCGAACCTCGCACATTTTTCGGGACCCGTTGGGCTCGGGTCGGGTAGCAGACCTCTAACACACACACACACACACACACACGCACACACACCTTCTCCAGGTCCCTCCTCAGGGGTTGTGTGAGGCCGGTTCGGTCCACACACACACACACACACACACACACACACACCTTCTCCAGGTCCCTCCTCAGGGGTTGTGTGAGGCCGGTTCGGTCCACACACACACACACACACACACACACACACACACACACACACCTTCTCCAGGTCCCTCCTCAGGGGTTGTGTGAGGCCGGTTCGGTCCACACACACACACACACACACACACACACACACACACACACACCTTCTCCAGGTCCCTCCTCAGGGGTTGTGTGAGGCCGGTTCGGTCCACACACACACACACACACACACACACACACACACACACACACACACACACCTTCTCCAGGTCCCTCCTCAGGGGTTGTGTGAGGCCGGTTCGGTCCACATGTTGGGACAGAGTCGCCAGAAGTTTACAGAACTGAGGATTCTGGGTCAGATCCTCCTCCGTCATCTCACACAACGGGAACGCTGATAAAACTGACGAGAGAGACTCATTAATATCAATCTTACAATCATTACGCAAAATAATGCATTCAATATGGCGGAAAAAAATTAAACAAAGAACATTTTAAATATTCAAACCTTGCTGATGTAAATTGTCT
>NC_138225.1:1648071-1678071 GCF_964197995.2 Scardinius erythrophthalmus
AGGTCAGATGGTCTTACTCTGTTTCTTGTAATACTCCTCCCATGCTTTGCTGTAGTCGGATCCGCTGCTCTGGCCTTGGTTCTGTTGACCTGCACAGAAAACACAGTTAGCATGAGGAACACACACGCTGTGTGTTTGAGAGTGAAGCGCAGCACTGTGTTGATTTACATGTGAGCAGCTCATGATCCGCCAGTGTTTCCAGCGTCTCAGAGCGTCTCGATTCATCATCAGCTTCGTCCGCATCTGAGGTGAGTGTGAGTTGCTTTAACATGCGCCAAACATCGTAGAACTTTATAATCTTATAAACTCAGAATGAAAAGCGCTGATCAGCAAAAGAGACGCTTGCGGTTTTACGCCAAAATAAGAGTTTGATGGTTTAACGTTTGAAAATGAGGAAATTAAGACAAATATTACTATTGTAGTTTTACAGTTGTGATGTATTTAAAAAAATATATTTTAATTTATTTTACATTTATTTTACAGATAAATATTTAAAAAAAGTTATTTATATATCAGTATTTTTTTACTAATAAAAATAGTTAAAACAAAATTTATTTTTATTTAAATTAAGTATTTTTTTTAAATAATTTAAATTAAACTAATTAAAAATATATATATTTAATTTAAATACAAATAAATTCCATATTTGTTTTAACAATTTTTATTAGTAAAAAAAACCTGATATAAATAACTTTCCCCCCCAAATTGAGCATTTTGTACCACAATCGCAAGTTCTCTGATAAATACAGTACAATTACTATTGTAATTTTACAGTTGTAATTAATATATTTTATATATTTTTTATTGTAATATTTCTGTAAAATAATTTTTTTTTAATAAAGTTAAGATAAATAAAAAAATGTATTTTAATTATATTTATAAAAAATATATGGTTAAATAAATTACATTTTTTTTTATTTAACAATTTATATATTTTTTATTAATAAAAATAAAGCCATACTGATATATAAACACTTTTTCCTTTTTTTTTTAAATCACATTTTGTATCACAATTTCTCTGATAAATACAGTATATAGACTCGATTTCCCCCCCCCAAATTGTGCAACCCTAGTTAGAGTGAAAACTAAACCAATGACAATTGAAGTGCAAAGAGCAATTACAGGCCCAATCAAATCACTGTAAAATATAATACAGAAGTGTCCATAACAATACGGCCCAACGTAAACATGTTAATATGAATGAATTTTCCCTATAGATTTTTCACAGGTGTTTTACCCGTGCTTTGAACTACGAGTTGCCGAATTTAGGGTTAGTGGAAATGTGCTTAAATTAACTAAAAAAAAAAAATCATTTTAAGATCATTTTTGCAGTTCACAACACTGTGAATGGATCATGGATCCTCTTTTAGTGCGCAGCTACACGCGCTCATCTGCTGTCTTTTATCAAGAGTAAATGACAAAACAACAACAGTATCTCAGTCCATTCAAAAGTGGCAGAAAATAATATGACGGAGCCGGAAAACTGTTAGTCGGGCAAATAAAACCTCTCAAGCGAGTCCCTGTGATGATGTTCACACAGAAGAGACACAGTGAAAGTGTTTCAGAGGTACTTGCCTAGCTTTTTATAATACTGCTCCCACGCTTTGGAATAGTCCATCTGGCCGGTCTGAGATCCATTATGACCTGAAATGACCAGAATTAAATGAATCTGACGGTCCTCAGAACTGCGGTAATCTCATTATTATTATTAGTCATTATTTTCAGCACGAGACGAGAACTAAATCCAGTTTTGAGTGACTAAAACTAGGGCTGCACGATTATGACAAATCAATTGTCGATTATTCCCTTGAAATTGTGCGATTATTAATTACGATTATCACAATTTACATTGACTGATGTTTTGAACAGCTTTATGCCATTGTTTGAAGCGAATGCATGCCATTGTCATATCAAAATAAACAATTCCTCAAACTTTTGTTTGCTTTTCTATAGGATTAAGCTGCAAATGTCAAATATAGGAATAACACATCTGAAGCGCACAGCATAACGTAAGGGAACTTTATTTTGTAATTGTGCCTTTAAATGAAAAGCATTCGCTGCTCTTTAGCTGCTTTAATAAGGATTAATTATATTTAAATTATGCAAATAAATGTCTGCTTGAAATAAAGAATGATGTATGCAAGTCGTTATAAAGAATGCATATATCACGTGTTGTACTTTAGGAGAAGTGGTTTTATTTCGTTTTAATTTTTAGTGTCACAGCTGTTAAACCCATGTCTCTATTACATGTTCAGCCTTTAAAATCATTCATATTAACAGGTTAATTATAGATGTTTTCTCCGGGAGTATATAACGGGTTCGGATATTTTAGAGGAATTCTAAATGAATGCATTACAGTTTAACTAAACCCATTAGATTTTCGTCAGCTAAATATACTGTAGATTTAGAGATTAAAATCTTATATTTTGTCGACTAAAACAATTCAGATGACTAAAATATGACAAACTAAATGGCATTGAAGTCAAAAGACCATGACTAAAACTGAATGCTGTGAGATGAGCACGGCCTGAGAGGAAGCAGTGGAGATGTGAAACTCACTGGGATCCTGTTGGCTCTGGGGTTGCCATGTCTGATATGTGGTTCCCCATCCGCCGGTCATGAACGTCTGCGGACCACTGAACAAAACAACACCTCGCAGGTTAAACACACACACACACACACACAGTCTGGTCTGAAACACACTGCTGCACACAGAAGTGATGTGGAGAGTCATGTGAACGCTTCTGATGAAGAACTAGACCAGCGTGTGAGACTCGAGGTTTTGAGGAACTCACAACAAGCAAAACAAGATCCTGGTGGGAAACGCTATTCTGTTCTGCGGTCAGACTGAAGATAACCTGAGACTGAAGAAGCTCTGGGGCAGGATAAACTCACCGACGGAGAGGAGGAGAGAGAGGAAGGAAGGAAGAAATAAAGGACGGAAGGAAAGAAAGAAAAGGAACAAATGAAAACCAAAAGGAAGAAAGGGAAGAAAAAAAGTGAAGGAAGGACATGAAAAAGGAAGGAAGGAAGAAAAGAAAAGAAAGAGGAAGGAAAGCACATGAAGGATGAAAGAAAAAGGAGGAAGGCAGGAAGGGAAGACAGGAAAAGGAAAAAAAGGGAAGAAAGAAAGGAAGGTAGGTAAGGAATGGAAGGATGGAAGGGAAGGAAAGTAGGAAGGGAAGAAATGAAATGAGGGAAGGAGGGAAGAAAGGAAAGGAGGAAAGGAAAGAAGGGAAAGAAGGGAAGAAAGGAAAGAAGGAAAAGGAAAGGAGGAAAGGAAAGGAGGAAAGGAAAGGAGGAAAGAATGGAGGTCACTCACTTCTGATGAGGAGTCGCTGGTCCTTGAGTGAAAGGACTGAGTCCGAAGCTGCTGTTTCCTCCCATTCCAGACGCCTGACAGGAAGAGGAGGAGAAACACCATCAGACATGTTTCGACTTATTCTCGACATGCTAGATTTATTTTTATTTTTTTACGGATTTCTCGGATTTCTTTGGTGGAGCTCTGCTTCGAGGTCCATCGTGACAAGTGAACGGACTACTTGCGGAGTGACATGAAGACATGAACCAGAGGCACAAAAACCTCGACAGCGGTGAGCGGTCATTATGTTTACCAATACCAGAACCGTGCTTTACGCGCAACCCGAAAAAAATAATAAAAAATTACGAGAGCATTTTCAGGTCGGAAAAGCCGGATTTCCAGATTTATCCGGAAGAATCACACCCCTGATTAGTATCAGATTCCCGCCCTGGACTATCGATTCCCAACCCTCCAGAAGAGTCTCTCTTAAACTCACCGACTCAACTTCTAAACGCTAATGTGACTAACACCCACTGCATCCACCAATAGAAAGCCTGTATTCGTGCGAGCGCTCACCCCGATCTTCTCGTCGATCAGCTGTCGGGCCATCTCCATCTGCTGAGGAGACCCGCGGATGGAGAAGATCCTGACGTTGGGATCGGTGTTGGGAGGAGGGTTTCTCTGCAGCTCCACGTGAGCGCCGGACTGCTGGTTGATGTTCTTGATGGTCTCTCCACCTGAGCAGAACACACACACACACACACACACACTCATGAGCACGACCTTCAGGAGAAGACCAAAGTGTTTCTGACTCAACGCTCCTGTGTGTCCAATGCAATACGTCCTGTTTAAAGCTTGAATAACCGGGATGAGATGGAAGTATCAGCTGATCTTTAGCATTTTTACATTATCAGTACATTTTCTGTGACTTACAGTCCCCCTGTGGTGTAAATCCAGCTTTTAATGTTGTTTATGTGTCTATGTGGTGTTATTAATCTGCTTTAAGACAAACCATGTGTAAGTTCATAAGTCGACAGCATTGCTGAGTATTTTCTCCTTAAAACTGCAGTGAACCAAAGACAGTCTCAAAAACACGCTTTGAAATCGCTGGTGTTTCTGACGTCACAAACTACCTTGTAACCAATCAGATCAACGTGTGATCGTCAACCAGTGGATCTCTGAGCTGAGGGAGTGAGTGGAGCCGGGGCTCATTTGCATATTCATAGAACCACGCATACTAAATGAGGCGAGGGTGTCGGGTTACATTCAAGCTTTTTTAAGGCATGAAGAGATTTTTTCTCCAAGGAAAAAAAAATTAAATGTAATTTTAGTGATTAAAGATGAGTTTTAAGGGATATAATTATTGACTACAGGGGGACTTTAAAAAAAGTCTTTGAATATAAATATATAACCTTTAATTTTCTTGCAAACATTGGAGAATTCAGATCTTCTGAAATGTGCATTTGTTGTCTGCATAAAAACATGTATTCCCTGCGTAGTGCCAGGGTTATTATATATATTTTATAATATATTAAAAACATTTGTTAATTGATATAAAGCTGAAATAAAATATAATTAGCAAAAAAAGAATTAGAAATGTTGCATTTGCAATAAACAAATAAATTTAAGTTAAATCACTAAATTAATCCGAGAATTATAATTATAATTTAATTATATACACGCATATATATATAAGTATATATACAAAATGAAATAAAACTAAATGGCAATTTTACGAAAAAGACTAAAACAATGACAAAAGCACATAACGAAATTACTAAAAATGAAACTAAAATTAATATGAAAACCAAACATTAAAAACTATTGAAATATTATAAAAAATAAAATATAACACTGGTCTGCGTGAAGATGCAGATAGAATTTAAATAATTTTTTCATGTAATTTTTTAACACATTTTTTATTATTAATTTAGTACAAATTGTGAAAATCTAAAATATCAAAAATTTTCACAAAATAAATAAAGTCGAGCAACATGAAGCCTCTTTGAATCATCTGCCCGAGGGAACACGAGGGGCCTCGGGATTGTGTACGAACACAGAAAAGCCTGGTAAAGGGAAACACAGTGATGTCTGAACATTTGTTCACTTGTGGGAGACGCATCTATGCGGCGTGACCCCAGCTGACCCCGGCTGAAAACGCCCATCTAAAACACTCCTCCTCTCTTTGCCTCCGATGGACTGAGACGGGACATTAAGCTATTGTCAAACAAATTTAACTTCTGCATTAATGAAGCCATTATGAGCTCCGCAGTCAGATAAAGAGCCGGGCGTCCAGTTCATGGACGGAGAGGACTGGTTAAAGCTGCTGGTGGTCTTCGACACACACCGAAGAGAGAGTCTAACAAAGCTGATCAACAATGAGCTCAGAGGTGGGTTTGAGAAACGCAAATCACATAATTAATGCATTAGATGGCAGAAAATGACCTTTTCATGAATTTGCATTGAGGTTTGTTGACGTTCATGATAAAATGCATCTAAAGGAACGAGACAACGCTTCATCTTTAGGAGATTTGATGACAAATGTGGACAGATAAATTACATTTACACATTAAAATGACCTGCATATATAACCAAACCCAAAGGGATCGCATTAATAATCCATTAATGCTTCTGATAATCTCTATAATGTAAATTAAAAGAACTGAGATTCATAACTGAATTGCCAAATTGAAAAAATTTTTTTAAAACTGAAATATTACTACATTAAAACAGTCAAGAATCAAGCAATAAATATTACCAACAATCCAAAAGTTCCTGTTTTAGTATCATTGCGACATTATGGTTATGATAACCATACGATACGATATTATGGTTTGTTGATATATTTTCAATTAGACTTCACTTTTATATTTTTTGGTTTTCATTTTAAATTTTAGTTAAAAGTTTTAGTATTTTTTGTCATTTTTATTAGTTTAACATTTAAATTTCGTAATAG
This sequence comes from Scardinius erythrophthalmus, assembly GCF_964197995.2. Classification (NCBI taxonomy): domain Eukaryota; kingdom Metazoa; phylum Chordata; class Actinopteri; order Cypriniformes; family Leuciscidae; genus Scardinius; species Scardinius erythrophthalmus. The sequence continues at coordinate 1,654,329 of NC_138225.1, forward strand.
AACAAAATGGACTGATATTTAAATTAAATAGAAGCGGTGAACAGAACGTCACTCATCGGATGAATGGCACTTTTAAGACCACCTAGTAGATGTTTTACACCATAGTAGTCTAATAAAGAGCTTAAAGGGTCCCTACAGAGTGAGCACTTATAAGGGTTCATTGTATACAAAGTCAAAGGACAAACGTGCATTTGACAGGATGAGTTTTGAGGAAAGTATAATTTTCACCAACTCAATTTATTCCACTATGATGCGTGTTATTATTCAGTACTCTCATTACAATGCATTATAAAACAACTTTACAAACAATGCTTTCTAGTTTTGTTGTCTGTCGCTTTAAATGCTCAAGAGCTTTAGAGCTGAGTGGATTCTGATTGGCTGTCAATGTTTTTATTGTTCATCAGCTGAAAACAATCGTTCTGAAACTGATTCTAACGATATCGTTCCTCGTTATCAGTTGTGGGGCAGACTTCTCTATTATGATAGATGTAGTTTTAGTTATTGTCCTTGAAGCGAACGGGCCTTTACTCTTGAAGCTTGGCACTGTGGTACATGAACATTGCTGCGCTTAATATGGTCCACTGTTTGTGACATTTAAAGCTATTGATAGAACAAAACCGACCGATATTTAATCTCTTAGAAGAGCAAAATGATCTACATTTAAATCTCTTCAAACAAAAACGACCAATATTTAAATCCATTAATAGAACAAAACTGACCAATATTTAAATCTCTTAATAAAACACTGACCGATATTTAAATCTCTTATTATAAAACAAAACCACCGATATTTAAATCTCTTAAAACAAAACCGACCGATATTTAAATCTCTTAAAACAAAACCGACCGATATTTAAATCTCTTCATAAAACACAGACTGATATTTAAATCTCTTAATAAAACATTGACAGATATTTAAATCTCTTAAAACAAAACTGACCGATATTTAAATCTATTAATATAAAACAAAACAGACCGATATTTAAATGAATAACAAAACCGAACAATATTTAAATGTATAATATAACAAAACAGACCAATTTTTTTTTTTAGCACAAACGCAGGTAATTCACACACATCTCTCATCTCCCACTGCAAACATCAATAACAGCTTTAACTGGTCAATGCTGGCAACTGACCATGGTATAAGCGGGATAACCCATGGCTAGCTGTGCATTAAACCATTGAAACGGTGGTTCTTTGCCTCCACTTCGTGCACAGCTAGCCATGGGTTATCCCTTACACATTGTAATACTGTATAATATATCAGCACATGGTCTAGTTCTAACCTTTCCCGATCACAAGTCCACACTTATCCGCCGGTATTGTGTAGGTGACCTCCTGCAAGCCTCCAGGAGTTCCCATGTTCCAATCACCACGACCTCTGCCACGACCTCTGGGTCCAACCGGACCTCCAAAACCATCACGCTCCTGAGCGACAAACAGAGGAGAAACATAATAAAACACGAGCCACACAAAACATCCAGAATTGGTCATGTGGACATGAACTAAAAGTAGGGCTGATTACATAATCTGAGAATATTTATTTTCCATTTGAAATGGTTAATTTAAAAAGTAGACATGTTAAGCTTTCTATAGATATATTTCTCATGTCTGTGAGGCAAGTATACGCTGAGTTTCGGTTCGTTATTGTGAAGCTCAAGTTCACTGAGACCGAGACAGCAGAAAGCTGTAACTCCAAAAACTTGAATATGTGCCTAATAATACACAAATTTATCTAGGTTAGCATTAGAGCGAGCGCACTTGTAAAGTTGCTACTTCTCAAACTTAATTAAAAACACTCTGAGAGATACTTGCACTTGAATCTAGAACTGAATGATAAGCTCATATTTGATGACGTTTGCATTGATTCTGTCATTTTCCTGTTTATTACTGCTTTGAAACCGTCTGGATTGTATAATGCGCTATAGAATAAAGCTGACTTGACTAGAATCACGAAGTACAACAAACGGGCTGTAATTCCTGAAGATCTGGATGTACCTGTGCTGTTTGGACCAGATCATTGATGAGGTGAACAGCGTGTTGACATCGGTCGGGCTGACCCATGACCTGTGCGATCCGGTCGGGACTGATCCCATCATCTGAAACACATTTAAATAACAATTCAGTAACTGAATGAATTCAACAGGCATTCTCAAATGTATTACTCAGCTGCATGTGAATATTCATTGGATTGTAAACAGTGTAAACATGTGAGAGAACAGTATATTAATCCTTGTAAACTTCTTAACGCTTCAATGATCCCTGCTGGGCCTCCACGGGTCTTAAGAGATTTGTGTGATCAAGTGTGTCCCAACATGACCCTAACCAGAGTTCTCCAACATCCCCAAACAGACACAGGTAAACCACACAGGAGGAGATACAGTAACTAAAACTGAAAATATTTTACATTTTTAAATAAATTTAAAATATAAATATTAGATGAAAATCCTAAACTAAACAAATTATTCAAAATATGAATAAAACTATAATAAAACTGCTATTCGTGAAATAGGCTGTGTGAAAATAATGGTAAGAATGAGAAAAAAGCAGTAAAACTGCATATTGATCCACAAACTTTTAATTTCAGTTTCACTGCATTGTTCTATTTTTTTAAAATCTGCTTTGGATCTTTGGACTTCTCTATTATAATAGATTTAGTTATAGTTCTTGAAGTAAACAGGCCTTTAGTGTTGAAATTCGGCACTGTGGTACACAAACATTGCAGCGCTAGATATGATTAAGTGTTTGCGACATTTAAATCCCTTAATAGAACCAAACAGACCGATATTTATATGAATTAATAGAACAAATCCGACTGATATTTAAATTAATAGAACAAAACTGGCCGACATTTAAATCTCTTAATAGAACAAAACCAACCGATATTTTAACTAATAGAACAAAACCAACCGATATTTTAACTAATAGAACAAAACCGACCGATATTTAAATTAATAGAACAAAACCGACTGATAATTAAATAGAACAAAACCGACTGATATTTAAATTAATAGAACAAAACTGACCGACATTTAAATCTCTTAATAGAACAAAACCACATCCAAAAGGAAAATTAAAGAGCCCATATTATGCCTCTACTAGAACAGGTTTTCCTGCTTGAATGTTGATTATTTTCCTCATATTCTCCATTGTTGCGGCTCCTCTCTTCCCAGTCTGTCAGTAACGCTCTGTTTACTTCCTGTCTCTATGAAGCCCCTCCTGAAAAGCACACTGTGCTCTGATTGGTCGGCTGGATCAGTGTGTTGTGATTGGTCGAGCGCTTTGAGTGTGTTTGGGAAATGTCCCGCCCCTTTCCATAACCACCAGTTTAACACACTACTAACTCAACCAGGCCCCGCCCCTTTATTCTGCATATGAATTATTTAAATGAGGAATATTGTGATGTGTTCGTTCCCGGAAGAGGAACTAAGATTTTTTTTTTTTAATGCTCAAACAACAACAACTTTAATCACACGAAAGAAAGATGAACCATAAAAAAAACAAACATAATAGGTCCTCTTTAAATGCAATGTTAGTGAACACTGACCTGGCTTAAACTGGATCCTGACACCCGCATCGTTCTGAATCTTCTTGATCATCTCCCCGTTTCTGCCTATGACGATTCCAACGGCAAACCTGGGCACTGCAACCTGTGTGTGCAAAACCTAATAATGAATTATTTCTGGCTTATTCTCAAACTCAAAATGTCTTAACTGCAAAAAATGCTTTTCTTACTCAGTATTTTTGACTTGTTTACAGTCCAGATATAAAAAAAAATATTAAATCAAGAAGCATTTACTAAAAGAGTAAAATAACATTAGAAATTCTATCTTGTTTTCTTGCCCCATTGGCAGATCATTTTGCTTGTTTTAAGCAAAAACTCACTTAAATGTATCTTTTTTTTATCAGGAAACAAGACTTATTTAGTAAATGCTTCTTGATTTAAGAATCTTTAGATGTTTGGACTGGAAACGAGACAAAAATAAGAAGAAAATCATTTTTTGCAGTGTTGGAGCTCAGGAGCTGAACGCGTCTTACATCGATGCTGCTTCCCAGCCTGGATCCGAAGTCACTGCGGCCGCTCCTGAAATCTCCCTGATCCTTTTCCCTGATGATCTCCACGACCAGCTCCCGCGCTTGCTGTACAAAACACACGCAGACTCAGACGTCATCAACATGACTGTGGATCTGGGACTGTCAAGACCCCGATATACTCTTTCATTCTTCGTTTGTGCCTTTGCAGCGAACATCCTGATGATGCACCGATTTCAACATCTTGGCCGATACCGATAACTCTATTTGAACCCGATAACCGATATTTTGGCCGATAAATCTAAATCAAAATGTTTAGATGCTTTTTGAGAGCCTGATTACAAAAACAAAAGTCTAACCATTAAAATCCATGTAATAAATACATAAATCAACATAAATCACACATATACAGTAACCTAATTTGAACCAGAGTACATTTTACAATTATTTTCCTTTTCTGAAGTGATTCCAATCATATTTCAAGCAATTCATAACCATCATGATGAACAGTGCGCATCTGAAGTGTCTAACCGAAGGAAATAATACATTATCAGCTTTAAGATATCGGAAAGATAATAATATTAAAAATGAACATATATCGGCCGAAATCGTGCATCTCTACAAAAAAATAATAATTATGAATAAAAAAAATAATGTAAACATACATGTAAAAATATATTGAAACAAGAGTATGTCTCACGAAAATTAAAATATGAGCAGAAAATGTCAGAGCGCACAAAACTAATATATTAATATAGTAATATATTCAAGGAAAACATGTTTCAGTTCTGTAAAATGTATTTTTAAATGTGTAGTTTTGATTCAAGCTTCTTTTTTTTTTTTTAAGTACTTAAAAAAATATTCTCCCTTATTTTTAAATCCGTGACATTAAAAAACAAATGCGAAATGATCAGAATATCTATTTTGTGCTGTATACGTTTTACATGTTTTAAATTTTTTAAATTGTTTCCTTATCAGTGCCTGCAATACTATTGGTCAGACAAATTAATCCCATGTCTAACTTCGACAGATTGAAAAGAAGAAAGTAGATTTCCAAATCAAAGAAGGTGGAGCCTCATAGCCACACCCACCTATTGCATCATCACCACCGACCAATGGCAGTTGAAGGTTTTAGAAACTTTAAGAACTTCGAACACACTTCGTTTTGGCCTGATTTGGTTTGAAATGACGCCACACCAGTTCATTCATCGATTACATGCAAGTATATCAGGGCCTTAATGTTATTAGAGACGCACCTGAACTTTATAAGGGTCTCCAGTGATTCTCAAGGGTTTGTCTGATCCAGTGGGCATCGGGTCGTCCTGAATCATGATCATCTTCACTCCTGTCCTCTCCTGTGGGCCACAAAATACATGCATTTCATTTAATTGCTTAACTACATAATTTGATATAAATGTATAATACAGAACTCAAGGGGGAAAATGTTCCTGTACATGTTGAACTTCAGGAGGAATAACCAGTAAAATGGAATCTAGAAAAATTCATAATTTGGGAAAAATAAAAAGATTTAAAAAATAAAACCTAAACAAATCAAACAGATTTCATTGAAATATATTAGACATGGTTTTTGATTACTAACATTTCATTTAACCATTAAATGAGTAAAAAAAAAAAAAAAAAAAAAGGAATTTAACAAAATTTAGGGAAAAACATTATATTTAATAGTAACATTTTTTTATTAAAACTATGGGTAAAGCATCTGATACATGACTTATTAAATCTGGAAGGGAAAGAAAAAAAATTATACAATTTATTTAAAAGTATATGTATTTATTTAGATTTATTTTAATAAATAATATATAATTAACTAAAAATAAGACTTTAAAAACTAAAAAGACGAAGCATTTTTCTCTTTTCCTCCTCACTCGCACACATACATACACGCACTCACACACACACACACACACACACACACTCTTGATGGAGGACCGAAAAAAAATGAAACATGCTACTCTTTATCATGATGTCGTGAAGCATCGCAGACGCGGGTCGGTCGTCGTCCACTATGACACACTATACGAGATGAAACAATCAAAACTGATCGGGCCTAAATCGTGTAATCTGAACCATGGCATAATTTCCACCCAACCTGAAGCTGTTTGATGGTGTCGCCTCCTTTCCCGATGACCAGGCCGACTTTACTGGCCGGGATCAGGATCTCCTGGACGGCGCTGTTCCCGTCCATCTGACTGTGGAAGCCCGGCCCGTTCCGACACCGGTCCACGATCTGCCCCAACAACCTCTTCGCTTGCCTGACCGACGACAGATAGAGTTACTTATTATTAACTTTTATCATTGCAAAAATTAAATTACAAAAATACAAATATCATAAATACAATAAAACCAAGCAAGCAAACAAGTCATATTATACAAAAAATGTAAAATTAACATATGATAAAAAAATACATTAGTGTATATTTAGTGTATTTTGATTAATAAAGCAGAACATACAGTCAAACCAGAGTTTATTCAGACACTTTCAACATTTCTCACATTATCAGTTTATTCACTATAGTTTAGAAAACGGTAGTAAAATATGAGCAGAACTCAGTTGATATTTGACTGGTTTTGTCCGTCCTTCTGTTAGACTGTCTCACACATGAATTATGTTGAATATCTGTCAGCTGTTAAATTTAACTACACAATTAGATAATACCAGTTTAGCTCAACCAGTGACCAAGCAATGCTTCATTGTGTTCAGTCTGTGTGTAAAAAGAGCATTAGCAATTAAAGACAACACACTTCAGCAAAACATGATCAGCTCAAAGTGTCCCAATCATTTTTGTCACTGATAGTCACTGTATGAAGAATTATTGCGTATAATATCTCACAGTTTACTTTATTTTGCTCTCCTCACTTACAGAAATGAATTATAGTGTCCTGATCACACTAGCACAAAAATATCAAAAATTATATCTGGGGTCTGAATAATGTTTGGTTTGACTGTATATCTCAGAATCTTAATGTGCTGCTTTTATACTAAAGGGTCAAACTTTCTCGATTTTAACCGATTCTCATTTATGATGAACTGAATCCCAACATCGATGTGCCGTTTTCATCTGATACTTTAAGAAAACTTCACTAAACATCATTTGTAGCGCCTGCCATCCAATAATTAAAAGAAACGCTTTGATACTTTTGATTTGAAAACATCTCAGCTTTCAAATTCTGTTGATTTATCATGAAAATCATACAATAAATGACAGATCGCCGTAGTTGCTGCACGTGAACCGATCATCTCTTTCTCTTTACTACAAGTTACAGCAGCAAATAAACATCAGTGAACATCAGAAGAAGTGTTGAAACATACAGAACAACTTACTGAAATTAATAATGTTTAATGTAATCGATCAATCGGTGTTACAACCGCGGAAAGAAGTCAATTAAACAGCTTGAGAAAAATATCAACTCACATTTACCTCAGAAAAGCCATTCAAGACTCTATAGTTAGCTAGAAAAATACGCATTTTCATAAATATAAGACTTAAATATTCATATTTTTAACTTATCCTGTTTTTCATGATAGATTTAGTCAAGCATGTATTTTAGGAATGCAACGATATAAAAATTGGCCGATAATACCGATAATTCTTTATATTTGAAAGCCGATAACCGATATATCGGCCGATAAATCTAAATCCAAATTTTTATATCATTTTTGAGAGCCTGATTACAAAAACAAAAGTCTCACCATTAACATCCATGTCTCAAGCACACAATTATAATGATGTTCTCTTTATAAGTTAATGTAGCCGATATTACAGACTTGTATTTTCCTTTTTTGAAGTGACTTCAATCATATTTCAAGCTATTCAAAACCATCATGCGCATCTGAAGTGTCTCAGCTGAAGGAAATAATACATTATTTATTGGCTTTAATATATCGGCCAAATTTTCTTATCGGACCGATAACATTAAAAATGAACATATATCGGCCGATACCGATATTGTGGCCGATTTATCATGCATCCCTAAATATATTTAATATTCAAGAACAAGTTATGACGAATTGGAGTAGAAACATAATTACGTCATTAAATATTTATATAAAAACTAAGTGTTTGTATACAAATCAGTTGTTAATTTTAACTTGCACTTTTTTTTTCTTAACTGTACCGGATATATTTTCAACATAGAATCTAATCGAGATCAGAATCGAACTTGTGAATGGAAATCAAGCAGTGTTTGAGGCCTAGTTGAACAGAAGTGTGTGTGTAAGCTTTGTTGCATTATTTTCCTGTTATCTTTGAAACAATCTGTATTGTAAAAAGCGCTGTATAAATAAAGGTGACTGTAAGGGCAGTGAACTCTTACTCGATGCTCTCTGGGGTCCCAGTCAGGGTGCAAGGCCTGTCCATCATCCCTCCACTGTCTGTGGGAGACAAAACACACATAATCAAACAAAAACAAAAACCACAGCACAAACTGTGGGCAAACAGGCCAGCGCTTCAGCGCCAGGGTCACACACTCAGGGTCAGGGTCAGATTCTCTTGTGGCCATCAAATGTTTATTTTACATTACAATTTCTGCTCTACATGACTAAAGTTGCACTAGCACTTTAAAGCTTCAGAGATTGTTTCGTCAACAAAACTAAAAGTATAAAAACATTTTTTAATTGTAATAAAGCTGAAATAAAGTCAAATATAAATATTAGTTGAAAAACTTAAACTGAAATGAAAACTGGAAATGTTGCCTTGGCAATAAACTGAAATAAGTTTAAGTTGAAGCACTAAAATAATTGACTGGAAAATAAACAAGCAATCTAAAACTGAAATAAAAATTAATTAAACCTAAATAGCAATATAAAAAAAAAGACAAAAGCACATAACCAAAAACCTAAAAAAAATTAACTAAAACTAACATGAAAACCATAAATGTAAAAAAAAAAAAAAAAAAAAAAAATGTTTTATATATATATATATATATATATATATATATATATATATATATATATATATATATATATATATATATATATATATATATATATATATATATATATATATATATATATATATATATAAAATAAAGACACAAAACACTGAATATGAAGAACTGGACTGGATTAAAGCCTACCGGCCGCGATCTGGATCTTGCAGTTTGATTCCAGCTGAATTCTTGTGATCTGTTCGCCGCCCCGTCCGATTACTGACACACAATAAAGACACAGAGCTCAACTTCTGTTAGGACTAAAACATTTCTGACAGAAGATGACGGACACACGTTTCTCAACGGTCAAAGCACATATATGTAGAGAACATCTACATTAGCAAGTGACAAACAACAGCTGAAATTAATTATTTTTAAAAATGTGCATATAGTGGTAGAACTAAAATCTGTCACAAATGTTTTTTTTTTGATGATTCATCCACAAACAATTAAATAAAAGGGCAAAATTCATCACAGAGAAGCTGCTTTAGATTTCTGCAAACCCATTTGATTATAAAACCCAAATATGAACTATGAACTATCTATCGGAAACACATTTCACTCAGATCTTCAGTACTTACTGAATCCAACCATCTTATCAGGCACTTTGTAGTCTTCTGTTATTATAGCCCTAAACAAACAACACACACATATACTGTAAATATCAACCTAAGATTATTGTAGAACAGTTTTAATGAATAAAAGCGCTCACCTTGTACCATGTACCATTGCACCGAGCTGGTTCGCCACTTAGATGAAGAAAAAAGAAAAAGTACTTTAGCATTAATTACTGATAAATACACAGAATATCGTCTCTGCCAAAAGTGACTCCAAACCCAAGGACGTTTTATCAACAACAAACATTTATTAACTAAACTAGCATAATTCCTTCCATTAGCTCCGTTTCCACCCAAAGTTGTGAATTTAACTTTGGAATATCGCATAAAACATTCACAAATAAAGCAGCGTTTCCATCCCATGTGTTCAAGAGAACATGAGTTGCGTCTCAGAGCGTCAGACGAAACAAGCGCTGTCATGTTCTCTTGCGTTTTTTTATTTAATTGATTCAGTAAATAGACAATCACGACACGAAGGTGCCGGCGCGTGAACTGGAGCTTGTCTCATAAATGAACCGAAACTCAGCGTATGAGGTATAGCCTACTCGCCTCACAGACCTGAGACATGTATCTATAAAAAGCTTGAAATGTCTACTTTTAAACAGAACAATCCAAAACGAAAGAAAACACAGTTCTCTGCTTATGTAATCCGTATGAAATGTGCATTTCTCTCAGGCGCGTTCACTACTGCGAAGATCAGGAGTCAGCATAGTCAACTTCATCTATGCAGCCGACACTGACACAGAAAACACTTGTTTATTAGTAAACAATTAAAATGTCTCTTGCTATATTTGACACATTCATAGTCATTACTTTTGCCGGTTCTTTGTGACAGCTTTTAGGTGCTTTATTGGCAGCGCCACCGTTACATGAACGCGTCACCACCGCATCAGCACCGAAAACATGCAGATCTTTTTCTTTTCGGGGGCATTTTCTTTGTGTTCAGGCTTTCTCAGTTGTCTTTGGGTTAATGTTTCAGTTAACAGTTTTCTAGTTGTTTTCAGTTCATTTTTTCAGGGGTAGGCTACAGGAGCATGTCATTGGTTCATGTCAGTCAGTATGAATTAATTTTGATATATAAGTCGCAGGACCAGCCAAACTATGAAAAAACGGTACGTTAATTAAACTCTGGTTGACTGTTGTCAACTGCTCTTTGTTGTTATTAAAAGTTGTTCAGGCTGTGTGATTTAATTTAATTGATTTGTGTGGGTGAAAACTGTCCTGGATGTTTGTTAATTTAATTCTGTTTGACTGTTGTATTTGTTCTTTTTTATAAGCTGCTAGTTGTTGCTAATAAAAGTTGTTAATATTGTGCATGTTATGTTGTTATTGTTTCAGTATTAGTGTTTGGTTTTCAGTTTCTGAACGGTTTAGGCACAAGCCAACAGTTTGGTGATGCCGTCTGAGCCTTACGTCGTAATTTTTAATTAGTCACGGTAATACCTTATACCGCGGTAAAATAGGGAGGAGGTTTGACGGTATCAAAATTTGGATACCACCCAACTCTAGTGTGAGACGCTTTCTGAAAAGAACTTGAAAAAAAAAAAAAAAACGTATAAAATGTTTTTTTTTGTTATGAAAAATGCGCAAAAACACGATTTTCAATTTTTACATGAAATATATATTTTCCAAAAGACATTTTACTCTTAATATGTGAGAAAATCAAAGCCATAAATCGAAATAAGCTTGATATCTCATAAAATGAGCTTTGAGTGAGATTGTGTTCGGCCCATTTCCATTCATTTCCAGGTCATTTTCAATGTGCTCATTATGGACCATGAACAGCACAAGTGTGACTATTCTTTTAGGTCAATTTAAACTTTTCGAATCATATACATGATTTTTTTTCATGCAAAAAAACAAGTTTCGTACCATCTGATGAAGTAAAGAATAAATTTTAAAAAAGTAACATTTTCCGCTCAAAAACTACCGTACCATACCAGAGGGTTAAGATGTGTTCAGTGCATATATATATATATATATAAAATAACTGTGGTTACTATTATTCATGAGATCATTCAGTGCATTATAAGGTGTATTACAAGGCGTAATTACTGCATTAAAACACTTTAGGTAACCCTTTATTTTACAGTGTCCTTATTACATGTACTTACCATAGTAATTACAGTAACCTACACAATTACATGCAACTAACCCTCAACCAAACCCTAATCCTATAGTATTGCTTATTATTACTCAGTACTTAAATATATAATTACACTGTAATATTGACACCTTAAAATAAAGTGTAACCATGCATTATATATCTAAGGGCTACTTTATTTTAAGGGGTCATTGTTACAGTGTAATTATATATTTAAGTACCGAGTAATAATAAGCAATACTATAGGGTTAGGGTGAGGGTTAGTTGCATGTAATTGTGCATCATTTACTTTGGTAAGTACATGTAACATATGCAACAAGGACACTGTAAAATAAAGTGTTACCCAAGTAAAAATTGAGTAACAGCCAAGAGCATTTAAATAATGAAAAACACACACTGTGTAGTTTTTAAGCCTCATGCGTTCAATGGCAGGAGTGTTCGGTCGACTCATTGTTTTTAATGTATGTTGTGCTTTTAACGCCTCCAGAGCTCTCGACACAAATCTGCAACCCACAGAAACAGGTTTCACTTCCTGAAAGACCTCACACTCGCTGTTTGTACCTCTTTCGCAAGCAGTTCAAGAACAGAAGCAGCGATCAATGCCTCGTGCGGAAAAACACTGTCAAAGGGCAAAGCTTCATAAAGTCCTGCATTGATTTCACAGTTATTTTACATGTGTCCCATTACAGCCCGCCGATCAACACCGACACGACAGCGGCTGAGACCGCTCGTGCGCTCAGATTTCAGATCAGTGTATTCCTGTCAAGTGTTGCAAGGCTTTTTACCTCCTTCGTCCAGAGAGCGTTTCTGGCCGCCGTAGCCATAGAGCGAAGCGTCGACGACTGGGGACGAGTTGTTCAGATGCGGAATCTGCTCTCCACTCATCTTAGCAATCTAGAAGACATCAAAGAAACACACACACACACACATCTTAGCAATCTAGAAGACATCAGAGAAACACACACACACATCTTAGCAATCTAGAAGACATCAGAGAAACACACACACATCTTAGCAATCTAGAAGACATCAGAGAAACACACACACTCATTTTAGCAATCTAGAAGACATCAGAGAAACACACACACTCATCTTAGCAATCTAGAAGACATCAGAGAAACACACACACTCATCTTAGCAATCTAGAAGACATCAGAGAAACACACACACTCATCTTAGCAATCTAGAAGACATCAGAGAAACACACACACTCATCTTAGCAATCTAGAAGACATCAGAGAAACACACACACATCTTAGCAATCTAGAAGACATCAGAGAAACACACACACACACACACAGATCTTAGCAATCTAGAAGACATCAGAGAAACACACACACACACACACACACACACACACACACACACACACACACACACACACACACAGATCTTAGCAATCTAGAAGACATCAAACACACACACACACACACACACACACACACACACACACACACACCTTAGCAATCTAGAAGACATCAGAGAAACACACACACACACACACACACACACACACAATCTTAGCAATCTAGAAGACATCAGAGAAACACACACACACACACACACAGATCTTAGCAATCTAGAAGACATCAGAGAAACACACACACACACACACACACACACACACACACACACACACACACACACACACACACACACACCTTAGCAATCTAGAAGACATCAGAGAAACACACACACATCTTAGCAATCTAGAAGACATCAGAGAAACACACACACACACCTTAGCAATCTAGAAGACATCAGAGAAACACACACACACACACACACACACACACACACACACAGATCTTAGCAATCTAGAAGACATCAGAGAAACACACACACACACACACACCTTAGCAATCTAGAAGACATCAGAGAAACACACACACACACACACACACAGATCTTAGCAATCTAGAAGACATCAGAGAAACACACACACACACACACACACACACACAGATCTTAGCAATCTAGAAGACATCAGAGAAACACACACACATCTTAGCAATCTAGAAGACATCAGAGAAACACACACACATCTTAGCAATCTAGAAGATATCAGAGAAACACACACACACAGATCTTAGCAATCTAGAAGACATCAGAGAAACACACACACACACACACACACACACCTTAGCAATCTAGAAGACATCAGAGAAACACACACACACCTTAGCAATCTAGAAGACATCAGAGAAACACACACACACACACACACACACACACAGATCTTAGCAATCTAGAAGACATCAGAGAAACACACACACACACACACACACACACACACACACACACACACACACACACACACACACACACACACAGATCTTAGCAATCTAGAAGACATCAGAGAAACACACACACCTTAGCAATCTAGAAGACATCAGAGAAACACACACACACACACACACACAATCTTAGCAATCTAGAAGACATCAGAGAAACCCCCACACACACACACACACACACACACACACACACACACACACACACACACACAGATCTTAGCAATCTAGAAGACATCAGAGAAACACACACACCTTAGCAATCTAGAAGACATCAGAGAAACACACACACACACACACACAATCTTAGCAATCTAGAAGACATCAGAGAAACACACACACACACACACACACACACACACACACACACAGATCTTAGCAATCTAGAAGACATCAGAGAAACACACACACACACACACACACCTTAGCAATCTAGAAGACATCAGAGAAACACACACACACACACACACACACACACACACACACACACACACACACACACACACCTTAGCAATCTAGAAGACATCAGAGAAACACACACACACACACACACACACACATCTGTTATAGAGTTCATTATTTTACAGTCACTATAATACCAACTGGAGGAAAGCAATGAAATATTAGTGGTTTTCAAAAATAAATGAATGCAAAAAAGCTATATATTATATATAAAAAATGTTTTGCATTGAATTACAATTTTTGTTGCAATATATATGATTGATAAATGCAAACATGATGATTTAAACAAAAGCAGTCATAATTTGCAGTCACTGTATTACCAACAGGAGGAAAGCAATGAAATATGCTATTAAAAAGGAAATAAATAAATGCAAAAAAGCTATTACATGTTATATATATATATTTTGCATTGGATTACAATTTGTGTTTAAATATGTGATTGATAAATGCAAAATACAAACATTATTTAACATTATTCAATTAAAATTATATATGCAATATAGCAATGAAATAAATAATAAATAAATGCAAAAAAGCTATATATTTTTTTATTTATATAATGCTTATTTAAACTCTGAATCAACATGCACCAATGCTACGTTTTTCTAAATGTCGTAATCATGTGTTAAACAAGTATTCATTACTTCAATGAGCTCATTATATCTGCATAAAATTATTACATTGTTTAAATTAATACATTTTTCGCTAACTGTGATTTTGTATTTGTACATTTCTGAAATGCATAACTTAGTCTCCTCTGATAACAGATCACTGTAAATTGT
This sequence comes from Scardinius erythrophthalmus, assembly GCF_964197995.2. NCBI lineage: Eukaryota > Metazoa > Chordata > Actinopteri > Cypriniformes > Leuciscidae > Scardinius > Scardinius erythrophthalmus. Next base: position 1,669,573 of record NC_138225.1, read on the forward strand.
AATGTGGAATCATGTATTTTCTGTAAAGCTGCTTTGAAACGATACGTAGTGTGAAAAGCGTTACACAAATAAATTGAGTTGAATATATATCATATATAAAGTAGCTTTTTAATTGCATTTATATTTTAGCGTCATGTTTGTTTGCATATTGCAACATTTTTTGTTTAAAAAAAACACAATTGATGCAAATGAACATGACGATTTAAACGAAAATAAGTCATTTGATCATTCTTGCTTAACAAATATTATTAAAAATCACTATTACCAACAGGAATATAGTAATGAAATATAAATGCAATTAAAAAATAAATAAATGCAAAAAGCTATATATGAATAATACAACCATGATGATTTAAACAAAAGCATGTCATTTTATCATTATTGCTTCAGCATTTTTGCTTATTGCTACTGCTTCAATGCTTTTACAGTATTTATTTTAAACCACTGTATTACCAACAGGAATATACCAATAAATTATAAATGCAATGGCTGTTTTTTGCGGTTCCAGTTGTCATGAACACTTCATAATGTTATGTATCAAAATTGACAAATGTTTGTATGCAAGCGCAATCTCACACACACTGTGTGTACTAGAGGTCATACACATTCATCCGACAAACCACACCGCATGTGCTTGAAACACTATGAATGAAATGAGCTTTATAACCTTTCACAAAGCGTTTCTGACCATTGCACGTCATTATAATAACGCACCGCTTTCATTAGTAAAGCATTTCATTCACTGGAGAAAAGCAAGGTTTGAAATTAGTTGAAATGCAGACATTGATGGCAGAAAACTACAGAAATTCAAGTGTTTTGCTGCATTGAAAATTAAGAACAAAAAGCCGAGAATAATACCGGAGAATACTCCACTGCATTAGACTGGTGCATGCAAGAAAAGCACTGTTAAACTCAAAGCAAGAGGCCATTTTGAGGAGAAAGACTTGAGTGGGGTAGAGAGAGAGAGAGAGAGAGGCCGGTCTCCACCTCTTCCCTCCAGCTAAACCCTCTTTCTAGGGAATGCTGGGAAGGAATGCCAGCTATGCGAGTGCCTGGATAAATGAGCGACCCGAGGGAAAGTCTCCAGTGAAATGCAGGAGTCGGTAAACAGCAGTCGAGAGAAACACTGGCCACTTGTTGAGCACTCGCCCATTCACGCACGAGGACTGAACTCAATGTAGGTCAATGGAGCCCGTTAATTACCCATGATGCAACAAGCCTAACACCTAACAGGGCAGATACGTCCATGTCAGAGTCAGCGACACAACGCATGCGATCACAGGCGGAGAAACGAGACTTGACTTCTGGATCACGGATGATCAACACGACCTGGTGTGATTGTCGAGTTAAACGTGAAGGTTTTAAAACTCGACAGCTGTCACTGCACTGGACCTGATTACGCAACACGTTCACATGCACGTCATCACAAATCAAACACACACCAGCACTCGTTTCTAGCGCAGGGCAAACTACAGATAAAGTGCGTTGTGACACGCTGATAAATCAGGTCGTAAAGAGACGAGTGTAAAGATTAAATATCAATGCAATGCACACAAAAAGATGAATATATATATATATTTGCATTGCACTGCATTTTAAGGTGTGCAGGTTTTTTGAAGGTAAATTTAAGACCTTTTTAAGAACATTTAAGTAATGCATTGAAGGGTTCCCAATATATGCTCGTCTAGGGAGAAACACACTGAGATGTATTAGAAACACATTCTTCCTCAATAAGTGGGACTTTTTTTGCATTGCAAATCAACATGCATTTCCTTAACATGCAAAAACTCTGTGAAACTTCAAAAAAAAAAAAAAAAAGGGGGGAGTTTATGATTAAAACGAGCAAATATCTGCCAGAGGAATTATAAGCTCACTTAATTTTGTAGAAGTCTTGCAAATGTATATTGATTTAAATATTAAATACGAAGGAAGATATTCACTTTTGCAATGCATGCAACATTTAATGTCATGACTTTATGAATTTAAAGGTCCCATGACATGAAATTTTCACTTTCTGAGGTTTTTTAACATTAATATGAGTTCCCCTAGCCTGTATATGGTCCCCAAGTTTCTAGAAATTTTAATCGGTGTAAATCGAGCTTTTGTTATCTTTCTCTGCCTTTGAGAAAATGGAAGCTCAATCGCGCTGATCTTGAATCTCCTCCTTGTGACGTCATAAGGAGGAATGTTACCTCCCCTGTCTCTGCTTTGCCCGCCCAGAGAATATTTTCCGCACATGAAAAAATGCGCTAGGAAGTAGGAACGCGCGCGCGATTTTAGTTTGTCCACGAGAGATATCATGGCTTTTGAGCGAGCGAAGCATAACACTTGCTCTATAATTGGATGTACAAATGAACACCGAAGGGTCAATACAGAGCTGGGCTTGCTGAACGTCTGAAACTAAAGTCTGGATCACTCTCTTTGGCTCAGCTAACGTTACACACCTCGGACAAGTAAGTCAACTAATGATATATAAGTGTGTTGCTTTACTGTTTATGTTTGCCTAGACTGTTACAAGTAGAATGTGGCTGTCACATTAGCTATGCAGCCATGCAGTTTATGTGTGTGAATACACACACTGTAACGCGAGTGTTGTAAGTTACACTTCTTTGTTATTTGGATAACCGTTTTCCTGTTGGTTATACGGCGCGCGCGATATCCGCATTTCGAGATCGCAGAGCTTGATGATGTAATTGTAATAAGATAAATTACAGATGTTACAGATCTCTCATGAAAAGGCAACAGTAGGTTAGCGTTAGCTACATGATAATAACTGTAAACCATCCGAATAAAGTACCGTATCCAGACATAATATTTTAAACTAACCATTCGGAAACGTCCTGCTGGAGCCGTTGAGTTGTTGCTTCTCCATCCGGATCAGATTCTGGGTCAAACTGAAATGCTTGAACGACTGCGTGTCTTCGTGCCATTGCTATATCCAACGTAAACATGCACGGACCGGTACCGTTGCGCAAGATGGTCAAGGCCACACCCACCCTCCACCTTGCGCCGCCTTTCTCCTCCTCATTAGTATTTAAAGCTACAGACACCGAAACGGCCTGTCTGAAGGAAGCTCATTCTGGGACTGGCTTATAGTGGCTATAATTCTGCACCGAGGCTGAATTTTTGAAAAGAGATTTCAGATACAGTACTAGGGACCACTAAGGCCTATATTAAAGCCTACAAAAAATAGCATGTCATGGGACCTTTAAGACCTTTTCAAACCCTAATTTGTGTAATTTAGACTTTTTAAGACCCGCAGAAAGCCTGTGTGTGTGTGTGTATTAGGGATGGGCATTCGATTAAATTTTCTTAGTCGATCGTCGGGAGAATTAACGATCGACTATCGATTAATCATTAATATTTTTATATTGAAATTCATTATTTCTTCAACTTTTTATAAATTAAAAATGCAATGAAAATACAAAAATACAGTTTGTTTGTCCGCGATGAGATCTTTATTACAAGAAGATCAACTTGTGGCAGTGAAACTGCACGTTCGGTAACGTTAGACTTGAAGATGCCCTGCGGTGCTCTAAAACAGCGGAACAGCGAGCCGGCGTTCTTAAACAGAGACCCATGGCCACTTCATCCGTTTTCTGTGATCGGATAACTATCCGATCGTGAAAAGACCAAATGTAAATGCCCTCCGAAATGCATTCGAGGAGGATTTAAACCCGATCGCTCAAACCACTTCAGGAGGAGATCTGAGACGCATTCCAGACGAAACTGGACAAGAGTAAATGCATCTGGTTGTTGAAACTACATATGTAAATTTGACTTATCCCCAAAATGCTAAGAAATAAACATGTGAGAGCGTTTTATAGGCCTAGGCTATATGTCATGTTATAGCCAGATTTGACGGCGTTACTGGAACACGCATCACCACAGATGAGCATCTATTCATCAAGCCGACGTGCAAACTATCGCAAATCAAAGTGAAAGTCATTCATCAAAACACAATCATCTTCATTAAAAGTAAAGAACCGAAATGATCTTACCAGGGCTGTTGCCGCAATATTGTTGCAGTCTTTGATTTAGACATTTTTGCTGATGATCAATAAAATGCAGGTCATATCAGTTGCTTTCGGACGTGCAACAATTTAAATATGTAGCGCGGGAATTCAAGATCGGATTTATATCCGTTTTGCAAAAACACATTTATATGACCGGGTGTAAATGGAATCGTTTTGATAAATCAGATAGCTATCCGATCTGAGAAAACGCATGAAGTTCCCATAGAACTTCTGCACCAGTCCACTGATTTCTGTTGAGAAAGATGATAAGCATGTTGACATGATCTGGGATCAGATGCGACCGCAACCTGGTGACAGCCAGTCAGCCGCTGAAAACACCCGCTCTGAGGGGACTGACGTTGCCGGGATGCACAGGTACCTCCGCGCTAAAATCAATTCCATTGCTTCAAGACTCACACTACGCAACGCAACCTGCATTAGATTAATCGATAACAAATAAACGTGATCGACGAAATTCTTAACGATCGATTATCGATCGTCGATTAATTATGCCCATCCCTAGTGTGTATATACATACACACACACACATATATATATATATATATATATATATATATATATATATATATATAAAAAAAAAATACATTATTTACCTTTACATGATCCAGAATTATTCACTGTATACTGACGCAAACACGATTTAAACAAAAGCATGCTATATTATCACTCTTGCTTCATAACTAATATTTTTTGCAGTATTGATTTAACGTTCACAATCATCATGCCCGAACGAGCGCTCGTTTCTATCGCAGGACACGAGCTACAGATGAGGTGGACTGACGCGCAGATAAACCCGGTCTCGAGTGTAAACGGTGTGTGTTTTCCGCTGTGAAACGGGCCTGTGATTCTGGACGTGAGCCCAGGTCTATATTCCCCCAGAGTTGATAAAAGCTAAAGCACAGGGTGTCCGGATCGCTCTGAACACACGAGAGGAAAACTCACGGCTGGCCACAGGTGTCCGCTGTGTGTACAGGGTCATGTGACACGGGTGGAGGCCAAAAACTGCTCTTACATGATCAACTTTCTGAAGATTAAAGCAGCAACGAAAACAGAACAACATCACAGAACAATAATGAGAAAAGAAAAGGGTTAAACATTATATTATTAGACAGAAATAAGGAGGTTGGAAGAGGGTTGTTATAGGCTAGTTGACTAAACGAAAACCATAATAAAATTGTTACTTATAATCAAATGTTAACTGAAAATATTTTAAAAAGAAATTTTATTTGAGCTAATTGCCAACATTTTTTCATTTAGTTGCACTAAAATAAACTTTTTTTTTTAAAGTTTATTAAAAAGAATTTGTAAAAAAAAATTACAATTACAAAAAAACACTAAATTGCTAAAACTTTATGAAATCAAAATCTCTTGAATTTTTCTCGAACTCAAATCAACATATTTAAAGAAACACATTTTATTTGAGCTAATTGCCTAACATTTCCATTTTCATTTGGTTAAACTTGACCCACTAAAATAAACTAAAACAAGTTTATAAAAACGAAGTAGAAAAAAACACAAAAAACAAAAATAAAATCAACTAAATTGCTAAAACTTTATGAAACTTTAAAAAATGAACAGTTTTTATAAAACTTTGTTAAAATGAAGCCGACAAGATTATAAAAATAAAAACCAAATACTTAATTATAATAGTATTTCAAAGAAAACTGCTGTGTAATCACTGTAATGCGCAGCCGCGAGAGGCTTATTGCTTTAAGAAACAACAGCAACAATAAAAGACGAAAATGAAAGACGTAAATTTTCATGCTTCAACTGCGATGTGTGAACAGCTTGTAACGAAACTTAAAAACGTGACCGTCCCGACGTCCTCGCTTGCCTCTGAAAGCCTGCCGACTGATTTTAATGTGAATTATGACTGATTATGACTGAGGCAACTAACAAACGCAGTTTGACGTAATTTCCACTGAAACAGGAAGAGAAGGCGGGACATATCGATTGGCTCCTCCCCCTTTTCAAATAGCCAATAGCGTTTAGTTTATTTTGACGGCGCTGAGAACGCCAGAGCTCACATTCTCCGTGTTCATTAGTTTGCGATCTGTCGAATACTATATTAGATAGAACTGTTGTACATATAAAGTAGAGAGTGATGAAGAGTTATTAGCGTATGGCGGGTGGTTGATATCTAGTGTTGATGAGCAGAAATACATAATCATGTTTCTCTTGTTCTCCTCAGAGTCGCGTTGGATTTTCTCCTCAGCGTAAAGATTAAGAGCTTCATCTATCACTGTTTTAAAGTAAATATACAGGCTATAATCTGTGTGTTTAGCTTTTTTTTTTAAATGGCGTGTGCTGGTGTTTCGCGTGCGTTCGGCCAATCAGAGAACACTACCGTCACTGTAGTTCCTATAGCGCTGGTTTAGACCGACTCTGAAGGAGGAGTTAATTAGTTCCTCCAAAAGGAGTTCCTAGAACTAAAACCATTAGCGTTGGGGGCGGAGCTTCAGATTCTAGAGAGCATTTGATTGGACAGAAGATGTGATGAGAAGCGGTGATGTCATTAAAATCCCTGATCCGTTTTAGCGGAAGTGAGAGACTAAGTTTTAAATGCTTAGATCTCCTAAATGTACATTTTGTCATTGTTTAGGAAGCTTATTCATCAGCTTAAGCCTAGCATATTCATGCTAATGGCTAAAAAGCGTAAATTCTGATTTCAGGGGGCCTTTAAACGCAGAACTTACACAGATATTAAAGTGAACCGTCTCTCCTCAAGCTGACAGGCTTTGACAGAGTATTGATCCGTCAGGCGCCGCCTCACAAGCACCGGCACTCTGGAGACTTTCCAATGAAGTCATGCAAGCATTCAGAGGCTACAACTCCACTGAACTGCACTCCCAGCTCCAGACCGGCTTAGGAAAACAGTCACTCGCTTTCAGTTGTACGTGCATGTCACAAATAAGCAGAAATAATGGAATATGCATGCAGCTTATGCGCTCACGGCTGGTTTTTCATGTTATGCAAACGTGGCGCGGCACATGCATGAGTGACTGGTGTCCGAGAGGCTCATGTTCACAGCTCATGCGTCTCTCTGACTGACGCGCGTCACGACAGCTGCAGCGGCTCACGCTACAGCAATCCTCAGATACAGGACGGGAACAATCAGACCGCTGGAGCATACACTGCTACTGTGAAGAGTTACCTCAACTTTAAGTGCCAAAGTGCCCATATGAGCAGATATACTACATGCAATACTAGTGGTCAAATTAAGATTATGATTATTAAATGTGCTAATATGAACAGATATACAACATGCAATACTAAATATAATGGTAAAATTAAGATTATGGTTATTAAATGTGCTAATATGAACAGATATACAACATGCAATACTAAATATAATGGTAAAATTAAGATTATGGTTATTAAATGTGCTAATATGAACAGATATACAACATGCAATACTAAATATAATGGTAAAATTAAGATTATGGTTATTAAATGTGCTAATATGAACAGATATACAACATGCAATACTAAATATAATGGTAAAATTAAGATTATGGTTATTAAATGTGCTAATATGAACAGATATACAACATGCAATACTAAATATAATGGTAAAATTAAGATTATGGTTATTAAATGTGCTAATATGAACAGATATACAACATGCAATACTAAATATAATGGTAAAATTAAGATTATGGTTATTAAATGTGCTAATATGAGCAGATATACTACATGCAATACTAGTGGTCAAATTAAGATTATGATTATTAAAAGTGCCCATATGAGCAGATATACTACATGCAAAACTATATGTAATGGTTAAATGAAGATTATGATTATTAAACATGCTAATATGAGCAGATATACTACATGCAATGCTAAACGTAATGGTAAAATGAAGATTGTGATTATTTAAAGTGCTAATATGAGCAGATATACAACATGCACAGCTACATGTGAAGGTAAAATGAGGATTATGATTATTAAAAGTGCCTGTATGAGAAAATACACTAAATGCAATGCTACACGTATTGAAAAATGAAGATTGATTATTTAAAGTGCTAATATGAGCAGATATACAACATGCAAAACTATATGTAATGTAAAAAATAAATGAAGAATATGGTTATTAAAAGTGCTAATATGATCAGATACACTACATGCAATGCTACATGTGGAGGTAAAATGAGGATTATGATAATTAAAAGTGCTAATATGAGCAGATATACTACATGCAAAACAATATGGAATGGTAAAAGAAGATTATGATTATTAAAAGTGATAATATGAGCAGATATACAACATGCACAGCTACATGTGAAGGTAAAATGAGGATTATGATTATTAAAAGTGCTAATATGAGCAGATATACTACATGCACAGCTACATGTGGAGGTAAAATGAGGATTATGATTATTAAAAGTGCTAATATGAGCAGATATACTACATGCACAGCTACATGTGGAGGTAAAATGAGGATTATGATAATTAAAAGTGC
>NC_138225.1:1683071-1688071 GCF_964197995.2 Scardinius erythrophthalmus
TAAAGTTGCAACTGCGTGTTATAAAGTCAGAATTATGTGATATAAAGTTGCAACTGCGTGTTACAAAGTCAGAATTATGTGATATAAAGTTGCAACTGCGTGTTATAAAGTCAGAATTATGTGATATAAAGTTGCAACTGCGTGTTATAAAGTCAGAATTATGTGATATAAAGTTGCAACTGCGTGTTATAAAGTCAGAATTATGTGATATAAAGTTGCAACTGCGAGTTACAAAGTCAGAATTACGTGATATAAAGTTGCAACTGCGTGTTATAAAGTCAGAATTACGTGATATAAAGTTGCAATTGTGAGATGATAAAAAGTTGCAATTATCTTTTAAAATGTTTTATTCTGTGGTGGAAACAAGCTTTTAAGCAGAAACTGCGTTGACTATATCTTATTTTACACTAAATAAAAAAAAAACAATGGGTTAAAAACAACCCAACCATGGTCATTTTTGCAACCCAACACTGGGTTGTTTTGACCCAGCAGGGTTGGGATAAATGTTTTTTTTTGTATGGTCCACTTCAAATGTTGACTACTGAAATCACTTTTACACACACGACTATCAAAAGGTCAAAAAAGTGTATTTATTTAGCAAGAGCAATAGTCAAGAGTAACAACAACAAAGCGCTATACAAATAAATGTGAATTGAATTTAATCAATGCGCATGTGAGAAGAAATGCAGAAAAGAATGACAATATATATTTATGACCCTGGACCACAAAACCAGTCACATGGGTCAGTTTGTTGAAACTGAGGTTTATACATCATCTAATAAATAAGCTTTTCATTGATGTATGGTTTGTTATAATAGGACAATATTTGGTCGTGATTCAACTATTGTAAATCTGGAATCTGAGGGTGCAAAAAAATCTAAACATTGAGAAAATCTCCTTTAAAGTTGTTCATTTATGTTGGCGATTGTGCTGCATTCACTCACACAAATACATGTTTTATATATTTACGGTAGGAAATTTACTAAATATCTTCATGGAACATGATCTTTACTTAATATCCTAATGATTTTTGGCATAAAAGAAAAATCGATCATTTTGACCCATATTTTGACATATTGTTACACACCTACTATTTTATTTCATATTTATACAGATGTTGATTTGTCATTCTTTTCTGTATATATATATATATGTGTGTGTGTGTGTGTGTATGTGTGTGTGTGTGTATGGAGTAGTCAACATTTGAAGTGGATCAAAACCTTTCATCAAAGTTATACATGAATTTTGAACAATACCCGTTCTTGTCTTAGGACAACTTTGATGAACTTCAAATGTTGACTACTAGGCTCTATGTACGCATATATATATATATATATATATATATATATATATATATCGTCGCTGTCCGATGAAAACCGCGTATGTCCATTTTGCCGATTTTGAGATTTTTCGACGGATAGAATGTCCAGGTTCATTTCCGTATACAGTATGCTTCACATATCTAAATGACCTATGAAAAGTTGTGAAATCATGTCATCTGATTTTCACGTATATCCATTTGGTGTCAATGCTGTCAATCACGCCGCGTATCTCCCGCCCTGTGGAGGCATCTCGCGGTCTAAGCGTCTCTGGAAGCTCAGCATTGGATAGCCGAATAACTCTGTGAGGTAAAGTATCAGCAAACGTTTGTTTTTGACAACTGTTCAAGTTTATTATATATTTGCAATATATTCACAACTGTTATTTACCAGTAAATGGTCTAGACGAAGTAATTGTCACTGTTTATTGTGGAGATGTTAACGCACGGGTCTGTTAACTTAAGCAATACTTTTAAGGTAGTCTAATATTTTTCTGACTAATAAATTACTGACACGGTAAAGGGTAGATTTAAATAAAGTATAACTAATTTTAAATAAAGAAAAACAAAATTTAAATAAAGAAAAAACTAAATTTAAAAAAAGAAAAATTAAATTTAAATAAATAAAAAACTAAATTTAAATAAAGAAAAATGACATTTAAATAAAGAAAAAACGAAAATTAAATAAAGAAAAAAACGAAATTTAAATAAAGGACAACGAAATTTAAATAAAGAAAAACGAAATTAAGTTAAATTAAAAACGAAATTAATTTAGATTGATAACGGGTAAAAAGGCTAATAGCCTACATGTTGGGTCCATGTACTTTTTCGTCCATTCATTATTCTATTTTGGAATGAAAGATGAAATGTAAAAAAAAAAAAGGTGCAGCTTTTTTTCTCTTTTTTTGTTTAAAAGAAAAAAACAAATGGCTGTATTTTTTTGTACATAGCATAGCCTACTTTGTTATGATTTTAGTATCATAATGATTAATAAATGCACGCACAATTATCCGTGAACTTGATTTGAAGCCTTTCAACTTGTGTGTGCAAAATTCAGAATTAAATGAATGTGCAGCAGTTTGTACAAATAGACTCTGTAGGTCTACAATGCTGTTGAAAGTATGAAAAGTGAACAGCACGAGTAATAGGATGCACAATTTGAGACGGGTCAGACATGATTTTGACCACTTCATTAAGTTTTGTTTTGTATAAAACCTTTCTTTAAAGTGAATTTCGTTTTGTATAAATTGTATCTTAATTTTAATCAATTTTTCATCAACCATGGATTTAATAAATAAGCAAATACCGGTATATAGCAGACAATATAATCATGAGGCGCCCGCGCGTTCACTTGCATTGCACGTTAACTGGAGCGCATCTCATTAACGAAACTCAGTGTCTATGCCTCACACAGACATGAGAAAGACATCAAATACACAAAGCTTGAAAAGTCTTTAAACGAAATAATTCAAAACGAAAAGAAAAAGGCAACTCTCTGATTATGTATGATTATATATGATCATATAGCCTAGCCTATTTTGTGAATTGTTCATTCCCGGTTGGCACACATTTTGCTGCCCTTACAAAAGTGCCGCTCTAGGCAACTGCCTAGTTATATGGACGCGCCGGCCCTGGGGTCAGCAATGAGTGTATTGATTCATTGTCCCTTCATAGTTTGCAAGAGACATTTAATAAACTGAGCGTATTTAATAAACTGAGACGATAGGCTATTTGATAAACTGAGCGTATTCATCTGTCAATATGAAACGCGACTTGGCCATTCTAATTAATGATCGGAAGAACGCGTATCGACCACCGTTACTGTAAAATATGCACGTATGTCCATTTAAACTCGATTTTGGTCAAATGTGGATTATATCATTACACTGGCAAGAATATGGCTACATTTAAAGATGCCATACCAAGTATGACAACGCTATGTTCATATGCTTTTAAATTACGGTGTTTTTTTTCACTTCCTGAAAAGTAACCGTTTTGGACATACGTGATTTTCATCGGGCAGCGACGATATATATATATATATATATATATATATATATATATATATATATATATATAATATATTCAGAGAGAGAGAGAGAAAGAGAGAGAGAAAGAGAGAGAGAGAGAGAGAGAGAGAGAGAGAGAGAGAGAGAGAGAGAGAGAGAGAGAGAGAGAGAGAGAGAGAGAGATTGGCATTTTTGCTTTACATCGCCCTGTCGACCGAGGCGTTACATCTCTGCTGTTCTGCTCATGACCGGACAAATGAAACCGAGGTTTGGCACAGGACGTGATCTGGTGCTCAGATGCCGAACACACACACACACACACACACACACACACACACACACACACACACACACACACACACACACACTGACATTATCTGCAGGTGTGTGTGCTCGAGGGCTAAAAGTGCATCAGTAATGGCTCTTCTGCAAGCAGTTATGAGTATGACACAAAGGGCTGCTCAAATATCCATGTCTGCATTTCTGCATTCATAATCATAGTATCATAATCCACAGCCGTGAGATCTGGAGAGACACACGTTCATGTTACAAACTCTATGTTTGATTGTAGCCATGAAGCAGATTTATCTAACAGAACTGCAAAGTTCACCAACATTTCTCATGTGAAATATGTTGATAACGGTGAAAACACAAATCCATGTAATATTCGCATGGAAATTACACAACAACTGTATGATCCAACATGTGAAGAAATCTTTCAGTTTCCACCAAACTACAATAAAACTATTTGTTTAACCACAGCTGTCCCGCAAAGAAGATAAACTAAACTTACAGAAGAGAAGAAATAACTGAATAAAGTCGATATTTAGTTTTTTGCCGCACAGAAAGTATTCTCGTCGCTTCATAAAATGAACGTTGAGCCACTGTAGTCACATGGACTATTTTAACGATGTATTTCCTACATTTCTGGGCCTTCAAAGTGTTCATTAAATATCTGTCAATGGAGCCACTCCTGAGCCATCGGATTTCATCAAAAATATCTTCGTTTGTGTTACGAAGATGAATGAAGGTCTTGCGGGTTTGGAACGGCACAAGGGAGAGTGATTACTGACAGAAGCAGTGTCCCAAATGACACACTATACATTATGTTCTTATGCACTATGTACTCAACCGTGTATGAACTTTATGGGCCCTATCTTGCTCCCAGCGCAATTGACTTTGTACACCAACGCATGTATCATTCCTATTCTGCACCCGATGCACAGTAGACTTTTCCCTCCACAGACGCACGTCGGTAAATTAGGGAATGAACTTGCGCTCCCGGGGGCGGTTCAGGGAAGAGAGGAGGCGTGTTCCGGCGCAAACGTTCCCTGGTGCTATTTTGCAGTTTCAGAAAACAATTCCACCACTGACCAGGAGAAAACCTCGTCTAAAGTCAGTGGCGCGTTGCACATGTTATTCAGAGGCTATTTTAAGGGCGCATGCTTGGCCATAATGTAGCGTGAGCACAACACACACACACTTTGATTCTCTCATCTACACAGATGCAGCAGTTTTCATTTTTAGAAAACCATACATTATTACAAGGAAAAATATTACCACACGAGGGAAATCATTGTTGTGTCCATGAAGATGTGAATAATAGGCATAAATCTAGCTTACACATTTACCCAAATGATCATACGCCTGTTTAACCGAAGCTAATCTGGGTG
>NC_138225.1:1693071-1705571 GCF_964197995.2 Scardinius erythrophthalmus
GATAATGTTGAAGGTGTCTGAATAAACTCTGGTTTGACTGTTTCATTATCAGCCGTAATTTTACATCTGCCGTGACAGATTGTGTGTGACAGCAAAGTTTTGACCCTTTATAGGGTTAGCTCAGGCTATACGACACACAGAGTTCGAGATGTGTTGCTCTGGACGTCCGACGTGCGCCGGTGGAAGCTCACGAAGGCCTGAAGTGTTTCTGAAAGCAAACGGCAGTGTGATAAAGAGCTATCGATCGCTCAGGCGTTCGTGTGAAGCTGGAAGCTCAAGTAACATGAGATCGGGGGTCTCCATCAGTCATTAACCCCCTCAGATGGGCAACATTAAGCAGCAGGCAAAATATTTCTATTTTTCCATCAATATTTTATCACGTGCAAAGCCGGAAACAAAGATGGAGCAGCTTTGTAAGTAATGGCCCCCCATCTGCTTTTATAGATCTGAGTTTGTGCCCTTTGACAGGAACAGACGTCTGAGACGCGAGAACACACAACACAGGAGTCGGATGTCAGACGGAAAACACACGGATCAAAGCAGGTTCAACACGCTTTCAACGGGATTAAGCTGCAACATGCACTCAAAAGATGATTTTGCCTCTTGTTCGGTTTAATTCATTCGAATGAGCTACATTTGAGGGATTACGTGTTATTTTACGTGTTTTTTTAGCAAAGGGAAAGTCATGTTAGTGAAAAACTGAAACTAAAATCATAAAGTGAATCAATGAATAAAAAACATTTTGTTTCCTGAAATAAAACAAACATTAACTGAAATAAAAAAATATAATAACTTATATATATATATATATTTAATAAAATATAATATATATAAAATATATAACTTATTTTATTTCAAATAGTTGCAAGGCATCATTCTCATTTCCATTTATTTTAACTTGTACTAAAATTAAAAACGAATAGACTTAATAAAAATGTAAAAAATATATATATACACACACACACATTCATGACAAAAACACAAAACAAAATTACTAAAACTAATCAAAAATTATGGTGAATAAATATGAAAATTATGAAAATAAAACCATTCAAAATATTACTATTTTTATTTACACCAGTCTTTAAATGAATTAGAATTTAGTAAATCTATTAAAAATTAAGTTGGATCAACATAAAATAATTAGTAAAGAAGACAAATGTAGCCTAATAAAGTTAAACATACCACAATAAATTAAGTTGACCCAATTCAACTAAATTGTCTTGACTCATTGAAACTGATTTGAATTGGCGGAGTGTTGTCATCAAAATCACTGATCCATAATCCATAAATGAGAGACTGTAATTTTTGAATGCTTGTATATTCTAAATGCAAATTTTGTCATTGTTTTGGAACACACTAGCTTTAGCTTATAGATAACAGATAAGCCAAAAAACGTCACTTTTAATTTCAAGGGGACTTTAAAATTAACAACTCATACTCATAAAATTAATAAAGTGTGGTTTTATAATAATATTTTTAATTAAATAAGAGTAAAATATAATAAACATGTAATATAGAGCATATATTTAGCAAATTACTCTTCTCTAGCGTTCATTTTTCTAACTAGCTAACTAACATGCTAGGCTATATGTAGGCCTATTGATTAGCTTTATGTGACATTCTCAAGCTGTTTTATTGACGTCTTTCTGCGGTTGAAACACTGACTGATCGAATACATGAGACATGATTGATTCCAGTAAGTTGTTCTTCATTGATGTTTATTTGCTGCTGTAACTTGTAGTAGGAGAGGAGATGATCGGTTCACGAACCGCTAAAGCGATCTGTCACGCCACGTTAAAGAGCGCCAAAACGGTATTTATTGTTTGAATTTTGTAATAAAACTGACATAATTTGAATGCTGAGACTTTGTTTCATATCAAAAGTAACCTGCTCTGTCGGTGTGTTGTCAGTGTCCTCTCTGCTCCACGGTTATTTTTCATGAATGCGTGAGAAAATGGATGAGGCGATTCAAAGATGGCCGCCGAGTGAAAGGAAATGTTCTTAAAGGGACATTGACAATTTTCAAGAAACACATGAAAACTCTTCCTGGAGAACTTCACTGCATCCTGCTGGAAAGAAAGACAATCTTCTTATGCTCTCATAATTTCTTATATATCCAGCGCTTCTCGTGTTTATTGCCTTCTTAAAGTCCCCCTGTAATCAATAGTTTGTATCCCTTAATACTCATATTTTATCACCAAAATTACATATTTAAGCGGTTTTACCTTAAAAAAAATCATGCCTTTAAATATCTTGAATGTACCTCATTTAGTATACGCGGTTGCAGTTCTATGAATATGCAAATGAGCCCCGCCTCCACTCACTCAGAGATCCACTGGTTGACGATCACACGCTGATCTGATTGGTTACAAGGTAGTTTGTGACGTCAGAAACACCAGCGATTTCAAAGCGTGTTTCTGAGACAGTCTTTGGTTCACTGCAGTTTTAAGGAGGAAATACTCAGCAATGCTGTCGACTTATGAATTTACACATGGTTTGTCTTAAAGCAGATTAAAAACACCACATAGACACATAAACAACATTAAAAGCTGGATTTTCGCCACAGGGGAATGTAAATGTGACATTAGTAAATGAGTTTGTTTTTTCAGTCTAAATTGAAGTGTTTTTTCCCCTGGTGGTTGCCAGGGTGTTGCTAAGGTGTTCTGAGGGGCTTTTCCATACAGTTGCTAAGGAGTTGTAGATGGTTGCTAGGTGCGAATCTCTGTCTCTGTGATCTTCGCCTTCAATGTGTGTCTGTGGGTTTTTATCTCTATATTAAATGAATAGTTTGATTTTATATTGTTCATCCATTTTCATTATTGTGTCAGTAATTTTGTGCTTTTGCCCCTTTTTATTAGTTTTTATAATGTCTATTTAGTTTTAAATAGTAGGACTTTCTTTTGAAAGAAAATAATACTTTTATTCAGCAAGGATGCATTAAATTGAAATTAAATTAAATAAATTTATAATGTTACAAAAGATTCTATTTCAAATAAATGCTGTTCGTTATAATCATCAACGAATCCTGAAAAATAAAATAAATCACAAAAATCTGAAGCAGCACAACCTGTTACACTGATAATAATCATAAATGTTTCTTGATCATCAAATCATCATATTAGAGTGATTTCTGAAGGATCATGTGACACTGAAGACTGGAGTAATGATGCTGAACATTCAGCTTTGATCACAGGAATAAATTACACTTTACTAGCCTATATATTCACATAGAGAACAGATGATTTACATTATAATAATATTTCACTATTTTTGATAAAATAAATGCAGCCTTGATGAGCAGAAGAGACTTTCAAAAACATTAGCAAATACCGACCCCCAAACTTTTGAATGGTACATAGATAACAACAATAATAATAAATTAGTTATAATAATGAGTCACAGTGATGCAGTGTAAACTGTAAACCCATTTAGAAATCAGGCTTTATGCCTTAAACAGCCTTTTAAACCAGTCTAACGATCACGCCGGAGAGTAATAAATCCATAACCAGAAGAAATATAGCTGTGAGATTATGACCTCATATCCATCCATTAGATCAAACCTCCAGAGCGTCTTAAAAAACAGATTCCTGTTCTAATCCTGCAGGCTTAACAAATCTCATCTCATATCGACAGGTTTTCTCTCATGCTTTTATGTGAACAATTTCAGCTGGGAAAACAGTGACTTCAAATGGCAGGTTTGCTTTCCCGTGGATCTAGATGTCGTTTTACCATTTAACATTTGGCATAATTGTCCGCAGCCCTTTAATGGCAGCAAGACGAGGGGCCTCGGTCGGCTCCGGGGCCCGTGTGTGTGTGTGTGTGTGTGAGAGCCTGAAGTCTTGGGTTACAATAATTGATGTTAATAAAGGCCCTGAAGTCATTGTTGCAGCGCAGGTGAGCAGAGGGAGGGTTCGTGATTGACAACATGTCAGAACATCTCAGCGTTTCTGAGGATGAAAAAGCTTCAGACTCAAAAACACACTCTAAAAAACATATATACGCTGGGTCAAATATGGACAAACCCAACTGTTAAATTAAACACGTCCATATTTTGACCCAAACATGGGTTGAAACGGAGTGGCGTTGGGTTGAAAAGGAGATTAAATTACATGTTTGGTTATATTTTCATATGCATATTGCGTTCATACTTGAAAGAAGTCAAACTGGCACGAGTGAAATTGCAGTGAACTTAAACCAAACAAAGAATCATGTCGAGATGTTGAGATAAACGTTAACTGAAAAATAATAATAAAAATGCTGGGTCAAATATGGAGAAACCCAATCGATAAGTTAAACATTTAAACGGTTGGGTTCATATTTTGAAACATCCCAGCATTTTTTAGAGAGGCTTGGGAACCTAAATAAAAATTAATACACACAAAATGATAGATATACAACTGGAGATTTAATTATTTGGTTATATTTTCATATGCGTATTATTGTTCCCTACCTGGTTTGTACATTGATATTGTTCAATAAAAAAATAAAAGTAAATAAAATAGATGTCAAACTGGCACGAGTCAAATTGCAGGTACTTAAAAAAATAAAAAATAAAAATGATAGTTTTTAAATTATGGTTATTATACTTAACTAAAAACTGGAAGAAAAACAACAACTTCAAACTAAAAGCATGACTTTTTTTTGTTACTTGAAATAAACGTTAACTGAAATTTAAATAAAATGCAAAAGTTCTCATTTTAATTTAGAACTTTAGTACTAAAATAACTCAAACTAAAACTGAAATAATAACTATACAGACATTAAAAACAATTAGACGATTAAAAATGACAAAAACACCAACAAAATTACTAAAACTTGAAATGAAAATATACAAAATAAAAACTGATTTAATAAAAAAATAACACTAGTTCACATTTCTATTTCAGTCTTTTTTAGTATAATTAATATACTTTATAGTATTTATTAATATTTTTAATTAGTTTTTGTTTTTATGTTTTCCATTTTCATTAAAGTTATTTTATTTAAAACATATGTTTTTTAATTTTATTTCAGTTTTAGCGATATACTTCAACTAAATGAAAATTATAAATGTTGCTACTAACTGAAATAAAATAACCAAGTTTTTTTAATATTATATTTTATTTAAATGAACGTAGGGCCTATATTTAATTTCAAGTAAAAAACTTTTTTTTTAAATAGATTTAGTTTTAGTTAACAATTACTATATACCATGGTAATCATAGTTTTGGCCAGTGCACCAGTAAACCCTCTGTTTGCATGTTCATCCATGATGATTTTACTATGGTAAATGTCGGAGAGGAGCCGGACAGAGAGCTCTTTGTGTGACAGTGAGTGACGTGAGACGGACAGCAGAAAAACCCCGTCAGGATTCGTTTTCACTCTCGACTCTTAATTCTCATGTCTTCCCATTGTGTCCCAGAATCCCTCGGGGCTGCGGGGTAATGAGACATAATTGAGGGAAGGTCACGGATCATTAATTCACCTGGACGAGACGGGATGCTTTCATACCTCGGCATCTGAGACACATGTGACGAAACAACTTCCTGTCAGTGATGTCACTCCAACAATGAGAGCTTAGGCTGCGTCCCAAATCACATTCCCTATTTTGAAGAAGGTGATGTGTGTTCTCGATGTGTGTGTGTTCTCGATGTGTGTGTGTTCTCGAGGTGACGTGTGTGTTCTCGAAGTGATGTGTGTTCTCGATGTGTATGTGTTCTCGATGTGTGTGTGTTCTCGAGGCGATGTGTGTTCTCGAGGTGATGTGTGTTCTCGAAGCAATGTGTTCTCGAGGTGATGTGTGTTCTCGATGTGTGTGTTCTCGAGGTTATGTGTGTGTTCTCGAGGTTATGTGTGTGTTCTCGAGGTGATGTGTGTTCTCGAGATGTGTGTTCTCGAGGTGTGTGTGTTCTCGAGGTGTGTGTGTTCTCGAGGTGATGTGTGTTCTCGAGGTGATGTGTGTTCTCGAGGTGTGTGTGTTCTCGAGGTGATGTGTGTTCTCGAGGTGATGTGTGTTCTCGATGTGTGTGTGTTCTCGAGGTGTGCGTGTTCTCGAGGTGATGTGTGTTCTCAATGTGTGTGTGTTCTCGAGATGATGTGTGTTCTCGATGTGTGTGTGTTCTCGAGGTGATGTGTGTTTTCGAGGTGATGTGTGTTCTCGAGGTGTGCGTGTTCTCGAGATGATGTGTGTTCTCGATGTGTGTGTGTTCTCGAGGTGATGTGTGTTCTCAATGTGTGCGTGTTCTCGAGATGATGTGTGTTCTCGATGTGTGTGTGTTCTGGAGGTGATGTGTGTTCTCGAGATGATGTGTGTTCTCGAGGTGTGTGTGTTTTTGAGATGATGTGTGTTCTCGATGTGTGTGTGTTCTCGAGATGATGTGTGTTCTCGAGGTGTGTGTGTTTTTGAGATGATGTGTGTTCTCGATGTGTGTGTGTTCTCGAGGTGATGTGTGTTCTCGAGATGATGTGTGTTCTCGAGGTGTGTGTGTTCTCGAGATGATGTGTGTTCTCGATGTGTGTGTTCTTGAGGTGATGTGTGTTCTCGATGTGTGTGTGTTCTCGAGGTGATGTGTGTTCTCGATGTGTGTGTGTTCTCGAGGTGATGTGTGTTCTCGAGGTGTGTGTGTTCTCGAGGTGATGTGTGTTCTCAATGTGTGTGTGTTCTCGAGGTGATGTGTGTTCTCAATGTGTGTGTGTTCTCGAGATGATGTGTGTGTTCTCGAAGCGATGTGTGTTCTCGAGGTGTGTGTGTTCTCGAGGTGTGTGTTCTCGAGGTGTGCGTGTTCTCGAGGTGTGCGTGTTCTCGATGTGTGTGTGTTCTCGAGGTGTGTGTGTTCTCGAGGTGTGTGTGTTCTCGAGGTGTGTGTGTTCTCGAGGTAATGTGTGTTCTCGATGTGTGTGTGTTCTCGAGGTGTGTGTTCTCGAGATGATGTGTGTTCTCGAAGCGATGTGTTCTCGAGGTGTGTGTGTTCTCGAGGTGTGTGTGTTCTCGAGGTGATGTGTGTTCTCGAAGCGATGTGTTCTCGAGGTGTGTGTGTTCTTGAGGTGATGTGTTCTCGATGTGTGTGTGTTCTCGAGGTGTGTGTGTTCTCGAGGTGATGTGTGTTCTCGAAGCGATGTGTTCTCGAGGTGTGTGTGTTCTCGAGATGATGTGTGTTCTCGAAGCGATGTGTTCTCGAGGTGTGTGTGTTCTCGAGGTGTGTGTGTTCTCGAGGTGATGTGTGTTCTCGAAGCGATGTGTTCTCGAGGTGTGTGTGTTCTTGAGGTGATGTGTTCTCGATGTGTGTGTGTTCTCAATGCGTGTGTGTTCTCGAGGCGATGTGTGTTCTCGAGGCGATGTGTGTTCTTGATGTGATGTGTGTTCTCGATGTGTGTGTGTTCTCGAGGTGTGTGTGTTCTCGAGGTGATGTGTGTTCTCGATGTGTGTGTGTTCTCGAGGTGATGTGTGTTCTCGATGTGTTTGTGTTCTCGAGGTGTGTGTGTGTGTGTTCTCGAGGTGATGCGTGTTCTCGAGGTGATGCGTGTTCTCGATGTGTGTGTGTTCTCGATGTGTGTGTGTTCTCGAGGTGATGTGTGTTCTCGATGTGTGTGTGTTCTCGAAGTGTGTGTGTGTGTTCTCGAGGTGATGCGTGTTCTCGAGGTGATGCGTGTTCTCGATGTGTGTGTGTTCTCGATGTGTGTGTGTTCTCGAGGTGATGTGTGTTCTCAATGTGTGTGTGTTCTCGAGGCGATGTGTGTTCTCGAGGCGATGTGTGTTCTCAATGCGTGTGTGTTCTCGAGGCGATGTGTGTTCTCGAGGCGATGTGTGTTCTCGATGTGATGTGTGTTCTCGATGTGTGTGTGTTCTCGAGGTGTGTGTGTTCTCGAGGTGATGTGTGTTCTCGAGGTGATGTGTGTTCTCGAGGTGATGTGTGTTCTCGATGTGTTTGTGTTCTCGAGGTGTGTGTGTGTGTTCTCGAGGTGATGCGTGTTCTCGAGGTGATGCGTGTTCTCGATGTGTGTGTGTTCTCGATGTGTGTGTGTTCTCGAGGTGATGTGTGTTCTCAATGTGTGTGTGTTCTCGAGGCGATGTGTGTTCTCGAGGCGATGTGTGTTCTCAATGTGTGTGTGTTCTCGAGATGATGTGTGTTCTCGAAGCGATGTGTGTGTGTTCTCAATGTGTGTGTGTTCTCGAGATGATGTGTGTTCTCGAAGCGATGTGTGTGTGTTCTCAATGTGTGTGTGTTCTCGATGTGTGTGTGTTCTCGATGTGTGTGTGTTCTCGATGTGTGTGTGTTCTCAATGTGTGTGTGTTCTCGAGTTGATGTGTGTTCTCGATGTGTGTGTGTTCTCGAGGTTATGTGTGTGTTCTCGAGGTGATGTGTGTTCTCAATGTGTGTGTGTTCTCGAGGCGATGTGTGTTCTCGAGGCGATGTGTGTTCTCAATGTGTGTGTGTTCTCGAGATGATGTGTGTTCTCGAAGCGATGTGTGTGTGTTCTCAATGTGTGTGTGTTCTCGATGTGTGTGTGTTCTCGATGTGTGTGTGTTCTCAATGTGTGTGTGTTCTCGAGGTGGTGTGTTCTCGATGTGTGTGTGTTCTCGAGGTTATGTGTGTGTTCTCGAGGTGATGTGTGTTCTCGATGTGTGTGTGTTCTCGAGGTTATGTGTGTGTTCTCGAGGTGATGTGTGTGTTCTCGAGGTGATGTGTGTGTTCTCGAGGTGATGTGTGTGTTCTCGATGTGTATGTGTTCTCGATGTGCGTGTGTTCTCGAGGCGATGTGTGTTCTCGAGGTGATGTGTGTTCTCGAAGCGATATGTTCTCGAAGCGATGTGTTCTCGAGGTGTGTGTGTTCTCGAGGTGTGTGTGTTCTCGAGGTGTGTGTGTTCTCGAGGTGATGTGTGTTCTCGAGGTGATGTGTGTTCTCGAGGTGTGTGTGTTCTCGAGGTGATGTGTGTTCTCGAGGTGATGTGTGTTCTCGAGGTGATGTGTGTGTTCTCGAGGTGATGTGTGTTCTCGATGTGTGTGTGTTCTCGAGGTGATGTGTGTTCTCGATGTGTGTGTGTTCTCGAGGTGTGTGTGTTCTCGAGGTGATGTGTGTTCTCAATGTGTGTGTGTTCTCGAGATGATGTGTGTTCTCGAAGCGATGTGTTCTCGAGGTGATGTGTGTTCTCGAGGTGTGTGTGTTCTCGATGTGTGTGTGTTCTCGATGTGTGTGTGTTCTCAATGTGTGTGTGTTCTCGAGGTGATGTGTGTTCTCGATGTGTGTGTGTTCTCGAGGTTATGTGTGTGTTCTCGAGGTGATGTGTGTGTTCTCGAGGTGATGTGTGTTCTCGATGTGTATGTGTTCTCGATGTGTGTGTGTTCTCGAGGCGATGTGTGTTCTCGAGGTGATGTGTGTTCTCGATGTGTGTGTTCTCGATGTGTGTGTGTTCTCGAGGTGATGTGTGTTCTCAATGTGTGTGTGTTCTCGAGGCGATGTGTGTTCTCGAGGCGATGTGTTCTCGAGGTGATGTGTGTTCTCGAGGTGTGTGTGTTCTCGATGTGTGTGTGTTCTCGATGTGTGTGTGTTCTCAATGTGTGTGTGTTCTCGAGGTGATGTGTGTTCTCGATGTGTGTGTGTTCTCGAGGTTATGTGTGTGTTCTCGAGGTGATGTGTGTGTTCTCGAGGTGATGTGTGTGTTCTCGAGGTGATGTGTGTTCTCGATGTGTATGTGTTCTCGATGTGTGTGTGTTCTCGAGGCGATGTGTGTTCTCGAGGTGATGTGTGTTCTCGATGTGTGTGTTCTCGATGTGTGTGTGTTCTCGAGGTGATGTGTGTTCTCAATGTGTGTGTGTTCTCGAGGCGATGTGTGTTCTCGAGGCGATGTGTTCTCGAGGTGATGTGTGTTCTCGAGGTGTGTGTGTTCTCGATGTGTGTGTGTTCTCGATGTGTGTGTGTTCTCAATGTGTGTGTGTTCTCGAGGTGATGTGTGTTCTCGATGTGTGTGTGTTCTCGAGGTTATGTGTGTGTTCTCGAGGTGATGTGTGTGTTCTCGAGGTGATGTGTGTGTTCTCGAGGTGATGTGTGTTCTCGATGTGTATGTGTTCTCGATGTGTGTGTGTTCTCGAGGCGATGTGTGTTCTCGAGGTGATGTGTGTTCTCGATGTGTGTGTGTTCTCGAGGTTATGTGTGTGTTCTCGAGGTGATGTGTGTGTTCTCGAGGTGATGTGTGTGTTCTCGAGGTGATGTGTGTTCTCGATGTGTATGTGTTCTCGATGTGTGTGTGTTCTCGAGGCGATGTGTGTTCTCGAGGTGATGTGTGTTCTCGATGTGTGTGTTCTCGATGTGTGTGTGTTCTCGAGGTGATGTGTGTTCTCAATGTGTGTGTGTTCTCGAGGCGATGTGTGTTCTCGAGGCGATGTGTTCTCGAGGTGATGTGTGTTCTCGAGGTGTGTGTGTTCTCGATGTGTGTGTGTTCTCGATGTGTGTGTGTTCTCAATGTGTGTGTGTTCTCGAGGTGATGTGTGTTCTCGATGTGTGTGTGTTCTCGAGGTTATGTGTGTGTTCTCGAGGTGATGTGTGTGTTCTCGAGGTGATGTGTGTGTTCTCGAGGTGATGTGTGTTCTCGATGTGTATGTGTTCTCGATGTGTGTGTGTTCTCGAGGCGATGTGTGTTCTCGAGGTGATGTGTGTTCTCGATGTGTGTGTGTTCTCGATGTGTGTGTGTTCTCGAGGTGATGTGTGTTCTCAATGTGTGTGTGTTCTCGAGGTGATGTGTGTGTTCTCGAGGTGATGTGTGTTCTCGATGTGTATGTGTTCTCGATGTGTGTGTGTTCTCGAGGCGATGTGTGTTCTCGAGGTTATGTGTGTGTTCTCGAGGTGATGTGTGTGTTCTCGAGGTGATGTGTGTGTTCTCGAGGTGATGTGTGTTCTCGATGTGTATGTGTTCTCGATGTGTGTGTGTTCTCGAGGCGATGTGTGTTCTCGAGGTGATGTGTGTTCTCGATGTGTGTGTTCTCGATGTGTGTGTGTTCTCGAGGTGATGTGTGTTCTCAATGTGTGTGTGTTCTCGAGGCGATGTGTGTTCTCGAGGCGATGTGTTCTCGAGGTGATGTGTGTTCTCGAGGTGTGTGTGTTCTCGATGTGTGTGTTCTCGATGTGTGTGTGTTCTCAATGTGTGTGTGTTCTCGAGGTGATGTGTGTTCTCGATGTGTGTGTGTTCTCGAGGTTATGTGTGTGTTCTCAAGGTGATGTGTGTGTTCTCGAGGTGATGTGTGTGTTCTCGAGGTGATGTGTGTTCTCGATGTGTATGTGTTCTCGATGTGTGTGTGTTCTCGAGGCGATGTGTGTTCTCGAGGTGATGTGTGTTCTCGATGTGTGTGTTCTCGATGTGTGTGTGTTCTCGAGGTGATGTGTGTTCTCAATGTGTGTGTGTTCTCGAGGCGATGTGTGTTCTCGAGGCGATGTGTTCTCGAGGTGATGTGTGTTCTCGAGGTGTGTGTG
This sequence comes from Scardinius erythrophthalmus, assembly GCF_964197995.2. Lineage (NCBI taxonomy): Eukaryota > Metazoa > Chordata > Actinopteri > Cypriniformes > Leuciscidae > Scardinius > Scardinius erythrophthalmus. Next base: position 1,704,517 of record NC_138225.1, read on the forward strand.
TTCTCGATGTGTGTGTGTTCTCGATGTGTGTGTGTTCTCAATGTGTGTGTGTTCTCGAGGTGATGTGTGTTCTCGATGTGTGTGTGTTCTCGAGGTTATGTGTGTGTTCTCGAGGTGATGTGTGTGTTCTCGAGGTGATGTGTGTGTTCTCGAGGTGATGTGTGTTCTCGATGTGTATGTGTTCTCGATGTGTGTGTGTTCTCGAGGCGATGTGTGTTCTCGAGGTGATGTGTGTTCTCGATGTGTGTGTGTTCTCGATGTGTGTGTGTTCTCGAGGTGATGTGTGTTCTCAATGTGTGTGTGTTCTCGAGGCGATGTGTGTTCTCGAGGCGATGTGTTCTCGAGGTGATGTGTGTTCTCGAGGTGTGTGTGTTCTCGATGTGTGTGTGTTCTCGATGTGTGTGTGTTCTCAATGTGTGTGTGTTCTCGAGGTGATGTGTGTTCTCGATGTGTGTGTGTTCTCGAGGTTATGTGTGTGTTCTCGAGGTGATGTGTGTGTTCTCGATGTGTGTGTGTTCTCGAGGTTATGTGTGTGTTCTCGAGGTGATGTGTGTGTTCTCGAGGTGATGTGTGTGTTCTCGAGGTGATGTGTGTGTTCTCGATGTGTGTGTGTTCTCGATGTGTGTGTGTTCTCGAGGCGATGTGTGTTCTCGAGGTGATGTGTGTTCTCGAAGCGATATGTTCTCGAGGTGTGTGTGTTCTCGAGGTGTGTGTGTTCTCGAGGTGTGTGTGTTCTCGAGGTGATGTGTGTTCTCGAGGTGATGTGTGTTCTCGAGGTGTGTGTGTTCTCGAGGTGATGTGTGTGTTCTCGAGGTGATGTGTGTTCTCGATGTGTGTGTGTTCTCGAGGTGTGTGTGTTCTCGAGGTGATGTGTGTTCTCGATGTGTGTGTGTTCTCGAGGTGTGTGTGTTCTCGAGGTTATGTGTGTGTTCTCGAGGTGATGTGTGTGTTCTCGAGGTGTGTGTGTTCTCGAGGTGTGTGTGTTCTCGAGGTGTGTGTGTTCTCGAGGTGTGTGTGTTCTCGAGGTGATGTGTGTTCTCGAGGTGTGTGTGTTC
>NC_138225.1:1710571-1713071 GCF_964197995.2 Scardinius erythrophthalmus
AAACTCACAATGCGCTTCTTTCACGGGACGTTCGTGTCCTGTCCCCTCGAGCTAATGGAGGACGAGGAAAGGGTTCGATCTTTCAAGCGTACGCTTCCACACTTAAACGCCGTGAAACACACAACTTCCCCCGAGCGGCTGAGAGGCCATTAGCATCTGGACCAGCGCTGAGATGAGCTGATCTGCCCTCAGGACACGCAGGGGTCACGCAGGGGTCACGCAGGGGTCAAACCCCAATGATCTCAGTGTTCAGAGAAGCTCCTGTGACATCATCATCATCATCATCACACAACCACACATCGGCTATCACACACTCTCCGCTCACATTAACATTGCTTTGGTTTCTTTACAACAGCAGATATTTTATTTAATTCCTGCTATTATTTTAATAATGTTTCAACATATTTGCATGTTCACGGTTCTCTGATGATCACATGACACGCATGGAAACATTTAGTTAACTTCTTCTTAGTTGTAATAGTCTCTCTGTCCACATTACATTCACACTGGTGTTTCAGGAGCCCTGTCAAGCTGAATTAAAAAAATAATAACATTAATAATAATAATAATAATAATTATTATTATTATTATATAATTTATATAATATCATATTTTTATATAATAAAAATTCTAATTCTAATTCTTAATAATTATAATTAACCACAAAACTACAATTTATGTCTTAAATTCTTAAAAAATATAAAAATTCAAAAATAAAAAAATTCTAATTCTAATTATTAACTTTAAAAATGAAGACAGAAATACATCAGTTGTACATTACAAATATATATATATATATATATTCAATAATTATAATTAACTACAAAACTACTATTTATGTCTTAAATTCTTCACTTTTAACAAGCTTTTGTTTTGTCTGGTAAACTTCTGTCCACAAAATGTTAGAAATTATGCAAATTTGTAAATAAAGTAAAACTAGTAGTGCACATCTTGTTTTCTGTAAACATTTCCTGCGAACTGAGACGCTGAAAACCGTGTATATAGTAAATTAAACTATTTCAGAGTGGTGAATATATTTAATATAATAATATATTTATTTAATAAAATCACAGCCTTAGGTTTTGACAATTGCAGTTAATAAGCTAAATGGCGATTATCCTGCAGCCTCATTTATGTATTTTAATTTGACATGCACTATAATTAATGATCTCACAGACCCCTGTATAATCCAGCAGAAGGAATCCCGATGTTCAGAATCCCGGAGGATTAGAGCGGATTCCAGTGGTGTAATTAAACATGTTGTGTTTTTACCTGACCAGCTCCTCGTTGTACAGGGATTTGGGCGACTCTCGTCCGAGGATGTAGACCTGTCCTTTAAACACCGACAGCTGGACACGACCCTCCACGTTCTCCTGAGATTTATCGACACAGTGACGGACGAACTCGCACTCCGGACTGTACCAGAACCCTGAGCACACACAGAACCTCAGCATTAACACTCATGCATCAAACACACACCACACGTGTGATTTTAACCATCGGCTCCGAGGCCATTCAAAATTCTTTATTGTCATTGTAACAAAGTTTCAACAACATTCCCAATGGCTCAATCCAGTCAGCAGTTTATAACACAGCTCATTTAAAAACATCATTTAAATCCAAATATATAAACCAAACAAAAACTTTGATAAAAATCAAGATAGAATTCAAGATAAAAACTGCTGTGTTCATTTAAGAAATAGATGCATAAATAATAATCCAAGGAAATAAATGACCATAATGACAAAGCAGCTATTTTTATTTATTTACAGGCAATATATTAAAAACAATTATAAACAACAAAAATTCTGTAGCTCCAGAAGTTTCAATAAGTGAATGCTCTTTAATGTTCACTCTTTAAGACCAATTAATTTACATTTGCATAGACTCTTCTAGTTGTCTGTGACTGTTTTGTTGCAATATATTAAAGTAATAACATAAAATAGTATATTTATATATTAAAAATTCTGTAGTTTCATAAGTTTCAATAAGTGAATCTTCTTCTGAGTTCACAATATTGATGACCAATGAATTTGCATGACTTTTCTAGTAGTTTGTAATAGTTTTGATTATTATTATTAATAGTATTATTTACTCACAAATAGCAATTTCTCAATAATTTCTACCTGAAAATATGTTTTATATTAAGCTTAACATAACTAGAAATTACATTTCCAGGTCAAGAAATCACCCTTTTAAAACTCCCTCATATATTCAAGTTTTCCAAGAACATGTAAATCTTGGATCTTCAATAAAATGGTGGCTGTTGAGGTACTGAATCACTGTACTGAATTACTGCACTGAATCACTGTACTGAATCACTGTATCACTGCACTGAATCACTGTACTGAATCACTGTATCACTGCACTGAATCACTGCACTGAATCACTGTATCACTGCACTGAATCACTGTACTGAATTACTGCACTGAATCACTGTAATGAATCACTGTATCACTGCACTGAATCACTGTACTGAATCACTGTATCACTGCACTGA
>NC_138225.1:1725571-1738071 GCF_964197995.2 Scardinius erythrophthalmus
TAAACTTGATGCTCAAGTAACATTTATTTTTATATGTTGAAAACATTATCAATGTTGTTATCAATGTTTTTTTTCAGGATTCTTTGATGAATAGAAAGTTCAAAAGAAAAACATGTATTTGAAATAGAATCTTTTGTAACATTATAAATGTCTTTACTGTCACTTTTTTTAATCAATTTAATGCGTCCTTGCTGAATATAAGTATTGGTTTATTTTATTTCTTTCCCCTTTTAAACTTTCTATTCATCAAAGAATCCTGAAATAAAAATTGTACACAACTGTTTTCAACATTGATAATAATCATAAATGTTTCTTGATCATCAAATCATCATATTAGAGTGATTTCTGAAGGATCATGTGACACTGAAGACTGGAGTAATGATGCTGAACATTCAGCTTTGATCACAGGAATAAATAACTTTTAAAAATATATTCAAAGAAAAAAAAGTAATATTTGAGAATGTTAACTTTTTTTAATTTTAATTTTTTCATTAAATAAATGTAGCCTTGGTGAACAGAAGAGACTTATTTTAAAATCTTACCAATCCCAAACTTTGAACGGCAGTGTGTGCGCATATATATATATATATATATATATACACATATAAGTTTGTCCAACATAACACAGAAATAACTAATTGACTCACCAAAACAGCTCAAAAACCCTTTGAGACTAAAGATTTCTTCAATTAAAGCTGCAATTGTCTTTCTTAACTTCTCAGAGTCTTATGTGTAAACCAATCTCCGTCCCCTCGAGGCTCTCGGCCCGAAACCCCGAGCGTCACAGTAACTCCTGCCCAAAACAAGACTTAGAGAACGACCCGCGCTTAAGTCCTGAAAAGTGGCAATCTGATACACATTAAGACTCTGTGGGATTTAGAGCAGGAGATTGAGGGACTAAAGCATCTGATAAAAGTCTCCGGCATTAAGATCCCAAGAGATGAAGCCAGATTTACACTCATCTTTACACACTTCAGGTGTGTTTGTGTGTGTGAGGTTAAACGTCTTCAGGTAAAACACGGGTCGGATTATCATTCCTCACTCCTGCCCGGACAGAAAGAGCGTGGCGTTAATACCGCTTTAACACTTCAAAAGACTCTCACACACTCTCTCACACACACACACACACACACACACACACACACGCACGCACGCACACGCACACGCACGCACGCACGCACGCACGCACGCACGCACGCACGCACGCACGCACGCACGCACACGCGCACGCACACACACACACACACACACACACACACACACACACACACACACACACACACACACACACACACACACACACACACACACACACACACACACACACACTGTGAAGAGCTTAATAACTGAAGCCTGAGGCGCGACACGGTCAGTGTTAAACTGTTAAAAGCTGACATTTAATATTAGATGAAAAACTTAAACTAAACCAAAATTAGAGACTGAGAACTGAAAACAGTTTAACAGGAAATTAATAAAAAATAAAAATATATTAAACCTTAAATGAAAAAGTGATTTCAAAATATTCATATTTTGTATTTGTATATAATATATACACATTAATTGTATAAATAATAGTAAAATAACACTGGTTCCTCATTAACTTAAAAGATTTTAACTATTTTTTCTACATGCATTTTTCAAAACATCAAATCCAGTTTATAAATTGGATAAATATCCTGACGTTATCAAATGAAACCCTTTTACAGAAGTGTGTCTTTATCGAAGTATCAGCATTCATTTATAATAAAAACTTGAATAGTAATGTAAAGCTTGATGCCATAATACTTTATAATATTCACTATAGAATTTTTAGTTAATCTCATATTCATTTTCGAATATTTTCCGTGACTTTTCATAAAGTTCAGATTGTTTTTTATAGTTCTTGAACATCGAAACATTTTTTTGTCTCTTCTGCTCACCAAGGCTGCGTTTATTTAATCAAAAATACAGTAAAACAGTGAAATATGTGAATATACAGTACAGTGTAATGTATTCCTGTGATCAAAGCTGAATGTTCAGCATCATTACTCCAGTCTTCAGAGTCACATGATCTTCAGAAATCACTCTAATATGATGATTTGATGCATTTATGATTATTATCAATGTTGAAAACAGTCATATTTTTGTGGAAACATTTTTTCATGATTTTTTGATGAACAGAATGTGTCTTTACTGTCACTTTTGAGCAATTTAATGCGTCCTTGATGAATAAAAGTACATGTTTTTAATCTCAGTGGAAGTATGCAGTGAACGATAACAGAGCAGAAAATAAAGATTTTGAAATGCATGAGAATGCGCTGTTGTTGGGAAAGAGACAGAAAGGGTTGTGCTTATATTTGACAGTGACTATCTGAACCTCAGTTCACTTCATTCTCCTGGACCGTGTCACATAAACACAGCCTGTCACGAGCTTTATTGAACATCGTAAACACACACTTCCACAGATCTTCTGTGAACCGGCGGGGAAAACAAGACATTACGTATTTTTCAATTCCCACCTGTCACTCTGCTGTGAATCTGAGTCAATTATTCAGTCAGAGGAACAGACTGTCACAAACAGGGTCTCCAGCAACCAGAACCAGCACAAGCTTCACTGCTAACAATGTGTTGTCTTGTTTTCCAGAACAAATATCCAAGCATCAGGATAATGCATCAGTTACTTCTGTCTTTATATAGATGTGGAGTTAATAAACGTGACTGCATGCCTTGACATCCGCGATGCGATAAGATTCCAGCGACAAATAATGTGTCTGTCCACACTACACACGACGCGACTTCGAGATGCGTCAAAATCAATCAAAACCCACAGCCAATCAGAACAGCATGTGGGCGGAGTCAGCCAATCAGAACAGCATGTGGGCGGAGTCAGACAATCAGAACAGTGTGTGGGCGGAGTCAGCCAATCAGAACAGTGTGTGGGCGGAGTCAGCCAATCAGAACAGTGTGTGGGCGGAGTCAGCCAATCAGAACAGCATGTGGGCGGAGTCAGCCAATCAGAACAGTGTGTGGGCGGAGTCAGCCAATCAGAACAGTGTGTGGGCGGAGTCAGCCAATCAGAACAGCATGTGGGCAGAGTCAGCCAATCAGAACAGCATGTGGGCGGAGTCAGCCAATCAGAACAGTGTATGGGCGGAGTCAGCCAATCAGAACAGTGTGTGGGCGGAGTCAGCCAATCAGAACAGCATGTGGGCAGAGTCAGCCAATCAGAACAGCATATGGGCGGAGTCAGCCAATCAGAACAGCGTGTGGGCGGAGTCTCGCAGCACCAGAGAGTAATCTCGACGGCACTCGCATTAAAATGGATAAGTCGCTACATAATCAAATTCACAAATATTACACCATTTAAACATTATTAAAAACACATAGGCTACTGAGTTACTAAAACAATCTTTGTCAAAGAATACACTTGTTTGTTCACAGTTTGAACGTTCTTGTTTCCATTTGTTTAATTTGAAGATCTGAGGTGGATTATCCATTGTTGCTTTTACAGCCACAAAGCTGGAGCACTAAATGATATTCAGAGTCACATGACACGCTTTTAACATTAAATAAAGTACATAAACAGCGCCTGAGATCATCATCGCCACACTTTGTGTTTGTTGTTCCAGTGCGACGTCGCAGAAAAATAGAAACCGTTTCTATAATAGACTCGTCGTGTGTCGCCGTCACGGTTGGATAGGACACACTCTGATTAACATGGAGAAGAGGAGAGATTTAACGGAGAAGCAAAATGACTGAAGATTTTAATCCAAATGAAGTGAACAAGAACAAATACCTGTCAGTGGAGTCAGAAAAATAGTCTTCATTCAAAGGAAAAACAAGATTATTTTTCTGATTCCATTTACAGATATTTCATCTTGTTTTAAACTCAAACTCAGTTCATTTAGATATTTTTTTTCAGTAATATCTGAAGTCATTTTGCTTCTTCTCCAGTAAATGTATTTTGATTTAAGAATGTTTAGATATTAATGCTGGAAAACAAGACAGAAACACTGAGGAAGAACGTGTTTTTTTGGGGGATTCTGATGCTGTTCTTTAGAAAATGTTGATAAAAGGGAGGAAAAGCTTTTGCCAAAAGTTGGACAAACATCAAATGTGAGGGAATTTATAGACAATCATGATCAAATTAAAAGTGAAGAGTGTCATTTCTGCCCTGCAATACTTGCAATATATTCCTCTGTTATATTAATATAGGAAAAAGTACTTATTATTATACTATTTATTATAAGTATTTATTATAAGTTAATACTAAGTTATATTATAAGCATATATACATTTATATATTACATTTTATACACGTATAATATATATATATATATATATATATATATATATATAGACACTGTATAATGTGTAAAAAAATATATGCATCTTGTTGAAATATTTTTTAATTATTTTGTAAGTAATAATAATTGATTACCGGTAATTAATTAATATTCCTATATTATTATAACACAGGGCTCTACGCTAACCTTTTTCCCAAGGAGCACATGTGCTCCTAAATGAAAAAATTTAGGAGCACACAAAGAAATATAGGAGCACAGTGAAAAAAGTTGATTAAACTGCTCAGTTCATATGGATTAGTTTTATGATCTTTTTATGAACTTTTTTTCGGCTGTCAATGGAGGGAAAGAAATCTCTCAATTTCATCAAAAAGTTCTTCATTTGTGTTCCGAAGATGAGTGAAAATCTTACGGGTTTGGAACGACATGATGGAGAGTAATAAATGACAGAATTTTCTCTTTTGGGTGAACTACCTGTTTAATAATTAGCTATGCAATTATTAGTTTTAGCCTACTTCAAAATATATAAAAGAATGAACACCTCAATAAAGTATAAAGTGCTAAAAACAAAACAAATGCCTTTTTTCCTTTGCAGTACGTGCAGTAGGCTACATTGAGTTGTCCTCAAAAATGAGTTTTTGTCATCTTCCTGTCCTCAGTGTCAACTGTTTTGGTCGTAACTTAAGTTTCTGCACTTGGTCTTTTTTTGAGACCTAAACGTTGCTAATACAATTTTGATACTCATTTGCAAGTATTGATAGTGTGCGGGAGTTCCTTGTTTTTTTTTTGTTTTTGTTTTTTTTTGCACTTGGTCTTTTGAGATAATGACTATAGGCATCATACTGTGTTGCGTATCTAGCTCAGTTAGTGTATACTGCTTTTATGGTGTAGGGGCCTGTTTACACCTGGTCACTTCATGCGTTTTAACTGATCAAAAGCAAAACGATTCCATTGTGTGTTTTCGCAAAACTGATAAATAAATAAATAAATCGGATCTTATATTCCCGCGCAATATGCAGATTTAATGTAGGCCTATGCATAGTTCACGTCACCAAAGGCAACAGATATGAGCTGCATTTTATTGATCATAAGCTCATTTCAAAATCAGCGATAGGAGAGAGCGACAGCAGCACTGGTAGCCTAATATCATTTCGTTTCTTTACTATTAATGAATCTATGATTGTGTGTTGAGCGCTGAGCGTCTACGACTTACTTTCACTTTCATTTGCGGCAGTTTGCGCGTTGGCTTGATCAATAGATCGCTCATCTGTCGTGATGCGTGTTGCAGTAGCGTCAACATATCTGGCTATAACATTACATATAGCCAATAACACGCTCTCACACATTTATTTTTAGCACTGTTGGGAGGAGTCACTTGACTCTCTCACTTAAAATCCAGCAGTTCCCGCACATTCCCACACTATTTCAGTGATTGGCTCATTGGATGCGAATCGTCGCTCACATTTGAATAAAGTTAAGCGCGTCATGTTCACATCGCGCAGTCGCGCCCCGTCCTCGTCTTGCTTGCTTTCCATATGAAATCAGTGGTATGTTTTGCTTCATCGCGCTGTTGTTCAGTGTATTGAGAACAGTCCGTCACTCGCGCACTGTGCTCGTAAATAATTTTTCAAGTTCGCACATGACTATTTTTAGGCGCAAATGCGAGTGAATTACTCGCACTGTAGAGCCCTGTAACAGGAAAATATTTTTTTTTCATACTTTTGCCATAAAATTAAAATTAAAGACAAAATTTGTTAAAGACATAATTCATTTACAACAAGCAACACCAGAGTTGTGGGTTTGATTTCTAGGGAATGACGTGAACTGATCAAATGTTTATCTTGAATACATGGAAATCTATGGATAAAATAATCTGACAAATGCACAAATGTAATCTTATTTCTATGTGTATGTATGTCTCTTCTGTAAAGCGCTTTGTAAACACAGTTTTAAAAGGTTCTGTATAAATAAAGCTTTCCGCACTTCTTAAATGTAATGACTTGATGTTCTTACCTCTGGACTTCATCCCAATGAAGCGGTTCTCCACGATATCGATTCTCCCCACTCCATGCTTTCCACTTTGAAACGAGAGAGTCGGTTATTGATTAATAAATAAATAACGATGCATATATTCTCAAGTGACACATGCTGTTCAAAATAACATTTGTATGTTGACGTGGCTGTTTATGATTGGATAACATGTAAAGTTTAAGGAGCCACAGTGAAAGCAGAGTAAAGCTGAGGTTCTGCTCACCCGATCTCGTTCAGGTAGGAGAAGATCTCCAGTGGAGTGTCTTTAGATTTCCCTTCCTTAACATGCGTCACTTTGACTGGAACACCTGAAGCATGAGAACACATTAATATAATGATGAGAAGTGTTTTCGCTCCATTTCTGTCGCCCGATGGGGTTTGAGTTTCCTGACTCTGGGATGTAAGACACACTGGATATTCAGTCTGGCTGCATTAGTGATGCACTGACACTACCGGATCAGAACCTTGTTTCACTTTATCGCTGAATCAACTTTGTTTCATAATTGAATTCATAATTGATACACAGACAAAATGACAGAATGACAACAGACAGACAAATGGACGGATGGACGGACGGATGGATGGACAGATAGATAGACGGATGGATGGACGGATGGATAGACAGATAGAAAGATAGACGGATGGACGGACGGATGGATAGAGAGATAGAAAGATAGACGGATGGACAGATAGATAGACAAATGGACGGACGGACGGACGGATAGACAGATAGATGGACAGACAGACAGACAGACAGACAGACAGACAGATAGACAGATAGATAGATAGATAGATAGATAGATAGATAGATAGATAGATAGATAAATAGATAGACAGACAGAAAAATGGATAGATAGATAGATAGATAGATAGATAGATAGATAGATAGATAGATAGATAGATAGATAGATAGATAGATAGATAGATAGATAGATAGATAGATAGATAGATAGATAGATAGATAGATAGATAGATAGATAGACAGACAGATAGACAGAAAAATGGATGGATAGATAGACAGACAGACAGACAGACAGACAGACAGACAGACAGACAGACAGATAGATAGATAGATAGACAGACAGAAAAATGGATAGATAGATAGATAGATAGACAGATAGACAGATAGATAGATAGATAGATAGATAGATAGATAGATAGATAGATAGATAGATAGATAGATAGATAGATAGATAGATAGACATACAGACAGATAGATAGACAGAAAAATGGATGGATAAATGGATGGATGGATAGATGATGGATGGATAGATGATGGATGGATAGACGGATAGATGGATAGATAGACAAACAAACAATATTCTTTCTTTTCAACAATATATCTGTTGTTTTATCCTCTTGAATGTGTCTCTCCTACTGTAAAATAAATGATATATATTTGTTTATAAAATGCGAAGAGCTTCTGGTTTCACTGAAGTCTAGATCTAGATCTCCAGAAGTCTGAGAGTGTTCTCGATCTCCACGGTCCTCTCAAACACTCCCAGAAATAAATCACGGAGAACACTCAACTTATTCCCAGTGTGAAGCGAGCCGCTCGGAGGCCAGAGGTGGAGGATCTGAACGGGGGAGGAAAAGAGGGAGGAGAAGAAAGAAAGAAAAGATCCCAACACGGGTCTCATTAGCATTTATCACGCTCACAGTTGCCAATCATGTCCCTGCTCGTCCTTTCACAGCTGTAAACGCAAAGCCCTGTGAGAATAATCACGCCTAAAAGAGCGAGCCGGACAGTCCGACCCAACATTACAATCATCCAATCATTTCTTTATATGCTCAAACTCTTATGATGCTTTCCCCGTGGAATAAAAAGGGGAAGAAACTGGAGTTGTCCCATCAGACCATGTCAGTCAAGCTCCAAAACACAGCAAAAAAACACCATAAAAGTATATATTTCATGTCTATTAAATAATAAAATGACAAAAGCACGACAAAATGACTAAAAATTAAGCTGAAATTAACATGAAAGCTAATTCAAAATATATAAACAAACTAAAATGACTGTTCTGAAGTCACATGATGCTTTCTCTCATATCAAATATGGTTCAGTTATGATGTTTGACTGCGAGATATGACACATGTTGGACGTTAACGGCTTCAAACGTCTCGCAAACTCTCATTTCTGACATTTTTTGAGTCACTGTGACAAAAAAAGTTGCTGCCTCAAATTTTTAAGTACAATCAACTTGGATGTTAAACTAATTTCAACTTAAATTACATTAAACTGACTTTAAAAAATGAGTTGCTTATAAAAAAGTTGAAAATTGCTTAACTTATTTGTTAAATGACTAAAAATGAAGCTAAAATGAACATGAAAACCAATAACATAATAAAAACTAATTCAAAACATTAAAAAATGACTGTTCTGAGGTCACGTGACATGTCAAATATGGTGCTCTGACGTTTGCTATGATGTTTGACTTTAAGATGGTTAACGGCTTCAAACGTCTCGGCAAACTCTCATTTATGACATTTTTTGAGAGTCACTTTGACAAAAAAAAAAGTATAACAAATCAACTTGAATGTTAAACTAATTTCAACTTAAATTACATTACACTGACTTAAAAATAAGTTAAATCTTGCATAACTTATAAAAAAGTTGAAAATTGCTTACCTTATTTGTTAAATGACAAAAAATTAAGCTAAAATGAACATGAAAACTAATGACATAATAAAAACTAATTCAAAATATAAAAAAATGACTGTTCTGAAGTCACATGACACTTTCTCTCATATCGAATATGATGCTGTAACGTTTGCAAACGTCTCGGCAAACTCTCATTTATCACATTTTTTGAGTTTCAAGACAAAAAAGGATCAACTTGGATGTTAAACTAATTTCAACTCAAATGACATTACACTGACTTAAAAAAATGAGTAGAATCCTGCATAACTTGAAAATTCCTTAACTTATTTTGATGAGTTGCACTGTAAAAACATGTGTTGTAAACATGTTAATGACCAGTTGTTGCATGTAAAAGAGCTGCGTGAATATGTCCAGAACTGAATATGAGTTTAGAGTAAATAATGGCAAACACTGGCCTCAAACCCAGAGGCCGAGGGCCACAGGACAGCGAACGAGCAGCGGCTCCCAGAGCTCCTTCAAATAGTTAATAATTAGATTAAAAGTTCAAATAAACGAAACGCAGCGTGAACGCAGAGTCTCTCGGCCACCTCTCCTCTCTCCTCATTCACCGTGCCGATTCTATTCGTTCCCTCGGCCTTAGAAAAGCAACAATGGCACAGAAGACACAGTTGTAGGAAAAATTACTGCTTTACATTTTTCCACTCTTTCCTCTTTTTTTTGTTTTTGTTCCCCTTTTGAGGAGCCGGAGAAGACGTGGCAAAAGAAACGGGGGTTAAAATGACAAGAGGGAAAAGGTTTGGTAGTTAAAATTCTTTTTTATCAACGAGAGAGAGAGAGAGAGAGTGCTGAGAAAGTGAGCAGAAGAAAAGAGGCAGGAGAATAGAAAGATAAACCAGGTCTTTACAGGAGCGGGGCGTTGACGGGGGGGCCGCCATTGTGAGAATCACTAAAACAAGCTTTTCTCATGGACATTAAATGGACGTGCTCAAATATCTATGAATACTGATGGCCGATCAAAACGGATCATAGAGCACAATGACGTCGCTGTCTGATAAAATCACATTACTAGTTCGCTGGGGTCCCGCACAACTATTGAGATTCTAATTCCCCACAAAAAAATATGGGAACGAAGTCCTGACGCACTTTGTTTAACTGCTTGAAAACAGTTTCTCTGAGTGTAAAACTAACATTCCTCTGCTTTTCCATCATATCCTACAGCACTTTCTGTTTATATCGCTGCAAAATGCAAACTATAATAATCACACAGCTCTTCATCTGCATATATACAGTACAGTGATATATATTATATAGCTTGACTGCAAAACGCCCATCTTTAAACTGCTAAATGAATACATGCAACTATAAGGCATGAAGATATTATAAATATGATGATTTTCTGCTATGTACTATGAAAACGCTTTACAAATAAATTTGACTTGACATGCAATTTATTTAGGCTACTTTAGATTAATTAAATGATCACTCAGCTAATAAAATTACATTAATGTTTTAGTGCAATTAATATTTTAGATAGTAGTTAACCAGCACTAAAAATAAAAACTTTAATCTTTAAATGCAAAATGCAAACTGTATTTATTCTATTTTTATTTATCTTTATTTTACTCTTATCACAGTTTATCTAACTTCATCCGCACAGTGCACTCATATAATGATATATAGCAAATCTGAACTAGCCGATTTGTTTATTTTGTTGCAATAACATTATCATGGGACACTTTTTTTTTATAAAAAGACACATATTTTCATAATCATCATAAATCCCTGGAAAACTAAAACACTCAAAACGTATCAACAGTTTTGAAAATGGTACTTTAAAAGATTTTAGCGGCTCAATTTTTGTGATATCAACATCAAATTTGGAACACAACCAAATAATTGGTTTAGAGTCCAAATTATTTAGTGAAATACATATAAACTATTTTACACTTTTCAAATGTTGAAGCTACTCTCACTTCTGCACATAATGAGCGTCTCCTTAAAAAAGAGACCAATCTTGAATTAGAGCTGCACGATTCTGGATGAACTGAGAATCACGATTTTTGTTTCAAATAGAATCAAGATTGTCCCACGATTCTGAATAGATAACTAAACAAAATAACGTGATTTATTTACTAAAGGTCCTGATAAAATGTTAATGTTAGTGAATAATTCAATGACTCATCATAAAGAAATCACTTGTTTCATTACTGGATGAATCAGTGTTTTTGAACGAATCTCTTGAATGAATGATTCAATGACTCACTTAAATACTTCACTTGTTTCATTACTGGATGAATCAGTATTTTTGAACGAATCTCTTGAATGAATGATTCAATGACTCACACAAAGAATTCACTTGTTTCATTACTGGATGAATCAGTGTTTTGAACAAATCTCTTGAATGAATGATTCAATGACTCACACAAAGAATTCACTTGTTTCATTACTGGATGAATCAGAGTTTTTGAACAAATCTTTTGAAAGAATGATTCAATGACTCACTCATAAAGACTTCACTTGTTTCATTACTGGATGAATCAGTGTTTTTGAACAAATCTCTTGAATGAATGATTCAATGACTCACACAAAGAATTCACTTGTTTCATTACTGGATGAATCAGTATTTTTGAACTAATCTCTTGAATGAATGATTCAATGACTCACTCATAAAGACTTCACTTGTTTCATTACTGGATGAATCAGCGTTTTTGAACGAATCTCTTGAATGAATGATTCAATGACTCACACAAAGACTTCACTTGTTTCATTACTGGATGAATCAGTATTTTTGAACTAATCTCTTGAATGAATGATTCAATGACTCATCATAAAGAAATCACTTGTTTCATTACTGGATGAATCAGTGTTTTTGAACGAATCTCTTGATTGAATGATTCAATGACTCACTTAAATACTTCACTTGTTTCATTACTGGATGAATCAGTGTTTTTGAACAAATCTCTTGAATGAATGATTCAATGACTCACTCATAAAGACTTCACTTGTTTCATTACTGGATGAATCATTCGTTTTTGAACGAATCTCTTGAATGAATGATTCAATGACTCACTCATAAAGACTTCACTTGTTTCATTACTGGATGAATCAGTGTTTTTGAATGAATCTCTTGAATGAATGATTCAATGACTCACTCATGTTTGAACAGTCTCTTGTCTCCACCTACTGGTGTAACGATTTAATTAATACAATCTTTATTTGAAGCAGAAAGTTACTTTCAAAATTTTGGTCATCAGTGATTATATCCCAAATATAAACATTTATCACAGAAATTCTGTGATAATCTGAATGTTTGTAACACAGAAATAATAATACTGTGTGATTGAAAGTGTGAGTGACGATGGAAACACACTCACTGACCTTTAATGAAGTCGATCTCCAGCACGTCTGGTTCGTTGGGTGAATCTTCTGGGTTCTTGGTCATTTGGAAAAGATCTGAAGGAGCGTGATTCTATCAAACATCAGAAACCACAGGTTTAGCTGAACATCGTCTCACAGTTCAGAGGTTCCCCAATTAAAATTCTTATAAATCGCTGAATTATGAGAACAGATTTGAATCTCTTAAT
>NC_138225.1:1750571-1768071 GCF_964197995.2 Scardinius erythrophthalmus
ATGTATAGTTATAGTTCTACACGTACCTCTGCGTACTCCATCAGGTCCTTCCTTCCACGGAACCGGTTGTAAAACTCGGGAATCCTCCACGGAGCGATGATCTGGTGATCAGGAGTGTGAGAGGTGAGAGACGGAGAGATGATGATGATGGACTTCTAGAACTGTTGTTGATGATGATGATGATGATGATGATGGTCACTCACCTGAACTTCAGGATAGAGCGCGTAACACGTCAGCTCGAAGCGGATCTGGTCATTCCCCTGAAACACACACGACACATTACACACACTCTCGCCTTTATGAGCGGATTCATGAGGCATGAGCTGTGCTCTTCATAGAGATAACTCCATTATGATTAAAATAACTGATGATCTTTACACAGTTACTGAACTGAACTGACTTGATCTGAATAATGACATGGTGTCGGTTTATTCAATTCTGTTTGCATCATTGATCAATATTATTATATTCATTATAGAAATTTCCATGACTTTTTAAGATTTTATTCATTTCCATTACTTTTTAAGATCTTAATTTTCATGACTTAAATATTAAAGTAGTGGAAATTATTAAAATATTAAAGTCATGGAAATTATTAAGATCTTAAAAAGTCATGGAAATATAATAAATATTTCAAAAATCATGAAAATTAATAAGATCTTAAAGTCATAGAAATTATTATAATATTAAAGTAGTTGAAATTATTAAAATATTTAATAATTTCTATGACTTTAAGATTTTATTAATTTTCATGATTTTTGAAATATTTATTATATTTCCATGACTTTTTAAGATCTTAATAATTTCCATGACTTTTTAAGATGTTATTCATTTCCATGACTTTTTAAGATTTTAATAATTTCTATGACTTTTTAAGATTTTATTAATTTCCATGACTTTTCCAGGTCTAGAAATCAAACTTCTAAACTTGTATGTGTTGTTGTAAGGTATAAGTTGTGCATTTCATAAAAAAAAATGCCATGGTCTTCATAAAAATAAAGATTAACACACCTGACATCATCCTCAGTTGGTGTTTCAGTAATTAATGGACACATTTACTTCTGTAAAGTCTAGCAGCATTTGATGAAAGCTAATCATTCATTTTAGAAAAAGTAAGACACTAAAAAAGTAAATCTTTTATTTGTTTATCTGCACCATTAACCATCATCAGAGAACAGCAAACATGTGAATGTGTTGTTAAATTGTTGAAATACTGACACTAGCTAATATTTTCTTCTGATGAATCGCTGCTATAGAGAAGATAATCAAATCCTAAACCATAATAATGATAATAATGATAAACCATAATCAACTTCCTAAATCAACTCAAGCCCTGATCAGGGTCACAGAACAGGCGTCCGCCGCCATCTACTGATGAAACTGATGAAACTGCACTTACACACATAAAAAGCTTTTATTCTTCTTTCTCTACTTTACTCTATCTTTCTACCATAGGGATGTTCCAGCTTGTAACTGGAAATAATCTGCATGATGCTGTATCTGCACTAATAGATGTCAATATACACTACAGGCCAAAAGTTTGGAATATTTAAGATTTTTTTATGTATAAATTAGTCTCTTCTGCTCACCAAGGCTGCATTTATTTGATAAAAAATACAGTAAAAACAGTGAAATATTATTGCAATGTAAATCATCTGTTTTCTATGTGAATATATAGTAAAGTGTAATTTATTCCTGTGATCAAAGCCGAATGTTCAGCATCATTACTCCAGTCTTCAGTGTCACATGATCCTTCAGAAATCACTCTAATATGATGATTTGATGCTCAAGAAACATTTATGATTATTATCAGTGTTGAAAACAGTTGTGCTTTTGTGTCAGAAGTAAAAAAAATAAAAATCAAAGATCAAAAGTGATATTTATAATGTTACAAAAGATTCTATTTCAAATAAATGCTTTTATTTTAAACTTTCTATTCATCAAAGAATCTGGAAAAATAAAGCCACAAAAATATGAAGCAGAAAAAGATAATTATGATAATAATAAGAGTAAGAACCACCAATGTTAATATTTGAGCCCCAGTAATAATTGATAATATCTGGGCATCAAATCATCATATTAGAGTGATTTCTGAAGGATCATGTGACACTGAAGACTGGAGTAATGATGCTGAACATTCACAGGAATAAATTACACTTTACTATATATTGACATAGAAAACAAATGTTACTGTATTTTAGATCAAATAAATTCATCCTTTTGTGACTTATTTAAGTTTTAATTAAAAAAAAAGCATACACTGTATTAATAAAACAAAACCACATAATTGTATAGACATGTGTGAAATTAATTTGGATTTAATTTCTGAGAAAGTCAAAAAGCGTTGCGTTGTGCCCCCTAAAAAAAGTTTGGGGTCAGTAATTTTTGTTTTGTTTTCACAAAATGATTAAGCAGTTTTCAAGACTGATAATTGTTTCGGCACCTTTCCTGTGGCTCCGTGAGAAACAAACTGAGCTCGCTCCTGCCGGGCGATCTGGACCTGACGCCGAGCGATGCAGGGGCGCGCGATCGCCGTGCCCAGCAGATAGCGGTCCTCGTAGACGCCGTTAGCCTGAACCGACGGCCAGATGAACTCCTCCACAAACTCACAGCGCAGGTCTTCAACAAACACCTGAAACACACACACACATCAATTCCAGGTAAACGGACATCACCAAAGCTTTACTCAGTTCAATTCACGTTTATTTGTATAGTGCTTTTCACAATACACATCATTTCAAAGCAGCTGTATAGAAAGTGTGTACAGAAACACTGTGATCAGTGTTTATCGGTCTTTACCTTCTTGGCTCCAAGTTTCTCAGCTTTCTTCCGGGCAGCATCAAAGTCTTCATTCTGTCCAATATTAGCCTTTAATGTGAAAAAGAGTGATTAGTGTAAGAAAACAGATCATCAAAAACAACAAAAAATAACCTAGTCCAGTGTACCAGACCTCATCTGGTCCGAACTAAACTAAACTAAACTAAACTACACTACACTACACTACACTACACTACACTACACTACACTACACTACACTACACTACACTACACTACACTACACTACACTACACTACACTAAACTACACTAAACCACAACCACAACCAATCCAAACTTAAGTAAACTAAAGTAAACTTAAGTAAACTAAAGTAAACTAAAGTAAACTGAAGTAAACTAAACTAAACTAAACTAAAACTAAACCACAACCAATCCAAACTAAAGTAAACTAAAGTAAACTAAAGTAAACTGAAGTAAACTAAACTAAACTAAAACTAAACCACAACCAATCCAAACTAAAGTAAACTAAAGTAAACTAAAGTAAACTAAAGTAAACTAAAACTAAACTAAAACTAAACTAAAACTAAACTAAAACTAAAACTAAACTAAAACTAAACCACAACCAATCCAAACTTAAGTAAACTTAAGTAAACATTTACATTTTACATTTACATTTATTCATTTAGCTGACGCTTTTATCCAAAGCGACTTACAATTGCTATACATGTCAGAGGTCGCACGCCTCTGGAGCAACTAGGGGTTAAGTGTCTTGCTCAGGGACACATTGGTGTCTCACAGTTGTAAACTAAAGTAAACTAAAGTAAACCAAACCACAACCAATCCAAACTAAACTAAAGTAAACCACAACCAATCCAAACTAAAGTAAATTAAACTAAAGTAACGTAAACTAAACCAAGCTAAACTAAACCACAACAAATCCAAACTAAAGTAAACTTAAGTAAACTCAAGTAAACTAAACTAAACCAAGCTAAACTAAACCACAACCAATCCAAACTAAAGTAAACCGAAGTAAAGTAAACTCAAGTAAACTAAACCAAACCAAGCTAAACTAAACCACAACCAATCCAAACTTAAGTAAACTAAAGTTAACTTAAGTAAACTAATCCACAACCAATCCAAACCACAACCAATCCAAACTAAAGTAAACTAAAGTAAACTAAAGTAAACTAAAGTAAACCAAACCACAACCAATCCAAACTAAAGTAAACTAAAGTAAACTAAAGTAAACCACAACCAATCCAAACTAAAGTAAATTAAACTAAAGTAACATAAACTAAACCAAGCTAAACTAAACCACAACCAATCCAAACTAAAGTAAACTGAAGTAAAGTAAACTCAAGTAAACTAAACTAAACCAAGCTAAACTAAACCACAACCAATACAAACTAAAGTAAACCGAAGTAAAGTAAACTCAAGTAAACTAAACTAAACCAAGCTAAACTAAACCACAACCAATCCAAACTTAAGTAAACTTAAGTAAACTAAACCACAACCAATCCAAACTTAAGTAAACTAAAGTAAACTTAAGTAAACTAAACCACAACCAATCCAAACTTAAAGTAAACTAAAGTAAACTAAACCAAGCTAAACTAAACCAATCCAAACTAAAGTAAACTAAAGTAAAGTAAACTCAAGTAAACTAAACTAAACCAAGCTAAACTAAACCACAACCAATCCAAACTTAAGTAAACTAAAGTAAACTTAAGTAAACTTAAGTAAACTAAACCACAACCAATCCAAACTTAAGTAAAGTAAACTAAAGTAAACTAAACCAAGCTAAACTTAACCAATCCAAACTAAAGTAAACTAAAGTAAAGTAAACTCAAGTAAACTAAACTAAACCAAGCTAAACTAAACCACAACCAATCCAAACTTAAGTAAACTAAAGTAAACTTAAGTAAACTAAACCACAACCAATCCAAACCACAACCAATCCAAAGTAAACTAAAGTAAACTAAAGTAAACTAAAGTAAACCACAACCAATCCAAACTAAAGTAAATTAAACTAAAGTAAAGTAAACTAAAGTAAACTAAAGTAAACTAAACCAAGCTAAACTAAACCACAACCAATCCAAACTAAAGTAAAGTAAACTAAACCACAACCAATCCAAAACACAACTAAACTAAACTAAACTAAACTAAACTAAACTAAACTAAACTAAACTAAACTAAACTAAACTAAACTAAACTAAACTAAACTAAACTAAAGTAGTTAAAGGACAGCTTCATAGGTTTGTTTGAGAGAATGCATGAACCGATCAAATGTTTACTTTGAATGCAATGCAAGTAGCTTTAGATGAACGCATCTGAGAAATGTGTAATACAAAAGCACTCAGACAGGAAAAGAATCAAGAAGATATTCATTATTGTTCTAGGTTTTTTTTTACGCAATTTTATCAGACCGTTTACAGTCTCTTCAGTTCCTCATTACCTCACATCACAGTCGAGAATAGTGTTAGTGCACTTCCTCAATGCACTCAGAAAAACTCCACTGTTTCATTGTGAATCGCTGTCCTGACTCAGACTTCTCTGAATAATTATAAACCTCTGCATTGCAGCACAGCACTGCAAAATATTTAGCCAGCTTTAGAACTTCAATCATCAACTCCACTGTTAGATCACGATTAAACAACAACTAACAAACTTGTAGTGAAGTTTATCAGATGAGTTACGCTTTACACGAAACATGTACCAGAATCCACTTCAGACACGCGTTCAGCTTTCTGTGGTTTATCATGAGAGATCGATAAATCCAACTGGGTTTTTATACTCAACTGTACAATTTTATGATAAGGTCTCATTAGTTAATGTCAGTTAATGCATTCAATAATATTGTTAACTAAAACTATTAAACGAAATAAAGCTGAAATGAAATAAAATCTAAATGTTAGATGAACGAACTAAAACACAAAAAATAAACATAAATAGCAATATTAATATAAAAACACTAATGAAATGACAAAAGCACATGATGAATGACTAAAATTAAAAAAAAAAAAAAATTAAAAATAAAAGCTCATTCAAAATATTAATAACACTGGCATTAAGCAATTCATTTGTTACAGTATTTATTAATCTTTGGTAACGTTAGTTAATAAAAACAAGTTCATGTCAGCTCAGATCCATTAAATAATCTTTACAGATACAACAATAATGTATTAGCAAATGTTGAAATGAAATGAACGCTTCAGAAGTGTTTGTCATTGTTAATTAATGTTAACTAATGTAACTTAACTAACTAAAACATAAAATATATATAAAAATATAAATACAATTTCTAATTTTCATTAGTTTAAATAAAAATGAATAAAAACTACAAAAAATGACTAAAACCTTAACTAAAATTAAATTACAAAAAAAAAACTAAATATTAACTCTTTCCCCGCCAGAGTTTTTTTTTTTTTAAAGTTGCCAGCCAGCGCCAATATTTTTGATAATTTTCACAAACTTTCTCCAGAACATTTTGTTGTATGAATATCTGAACATGCAATAAATCAAAATCAAGAACAGATCCTCTGCTTTTAAACAAACATGAACCATTTTACTCTAGCTTCTTATCAACACTTGAATGTGAGTACGGTGCATAAAAAAGCAACATTTTGAACAAAGAGCTGGGAAAATTGCTTTTGTCAAAAACTACGACGTGTGCATAAGCAAACCTTTGCACAATGGCAGGGAAACTTTGAATGTGAATCCTCACAAAATGTGTTAATATGCAACATAAAACAAAAGCCCATTCGGTGCGTTCCTGAGCTCATGACGTGATGATCGCAGACAGGCTCATTGTTCCTGACGACGCCACTATTGTTCTGGTGTCAGTAAAGCATCAGGCCATGAAAACAGCAGCGTTTGCCACATGGTTTCAGAGAACGATTCCCGGACGAGAGGAAAACGCTTGCTGGGCGAGTCTTCACAAGCCTGGCACTAACTGTGAATCACGTGAAGAAAATAATTTCCTGCATTTCAACACTCAAGACTCGCCTCTTAACTGTCATCACTGCAAAACATGATTTTCTTATCTAATCTTGTTTCTGTTTGAATTAACATTATTTGTCTGACCCCATTGGCAGATAATTTAGATTTTTTTAAGCAACAACTCAATTTTGATTTATTTCCCCAGAAAACATGACATAATATCTTATGGCATTCTACGACTTTAGTAAATGCATCTTGATTTAAGAATTTTTAGATATTTGGACTGGAAACAAGACAAAAATACTTTCCAGTCCAAATATCTAAAAATTCTTAAATCAAGATGCATTTACTAGATGAGTAAAATGACATTAGATATTATGTCTTGTTATCTGGAGAAAAAATAAAATAAAAAAGAAAGGAGTTTTTGCTTAAAACAACCAAAATTATCTGCAAATGGGGTCAGAAAAATAATCTTAATTCAAATGGAAACAAGATTATTTTTCTGACCCCATTGGCAGATCATTTTGCTTGTTTTAAGCAAAAACTCACTTTATTTTGATTTTTCCCCCCAGAAAACAAGACATAATATCTAATGGCATTTTACTCATCTAGTAAATGCATCTTGATTTAAGAATTTTTAGATATTTGGACTGGAAACAAGACAAAAATACTGAGTAAGAAAATCATTTTTTGGCAGTCATCACAGTTTCCCTGAAGGAAATGATTTGTAAATTTATGCAAATGTGTTTTGTGACGTATAGAGTTACCAGGTAGGCGATCACATCGTATCCCTGTTCCTTGAGCCAGACCAGAATGCAGGAGGTGTCCAGACCTCCACTGTACGCCAGAACCACCAAACCCTTCGACATCTCCGGTGACCTTCACCACAACACACAGAGGTCAAACATCAGAAGAAGAAGGTTGAGTCAGTAAACCACGGTCATTCATCATGTGACTATCAGGTTTTGTTCATGCAGTTCCAGTGCTGCTGTAAGTCGAGCAGAACAGCCAAATATAATACTAAAACATTATATTTCAGCTTTGCTACTTTCATGAAACCTTGTAAGACTGGAAAAACTGGAAGAACTGGAAGAGAGAGCACCTCTCTGAGAAAACAAAGGAAATTAACATTTGAACTCTCTCTTGTGAAGTTAGCATCACCATTTAAATCTCACCTCAGAATACAACTCTTCCCCCACTCCTTCTTTGCTGAGATCACCAAAATTCACCCAAACATCTATATGGCTTAATGTGAAATTTTATCATACAGTATTATACATGTTTGGTATCATTTGAAATGTCTCAGTGCGACTGGAACAAATGTCTCATTCCCAAAGAAGTAAAACAATAGGTAATAAAGTTTTTAAGAGTTTAGAGATAACTTGCACTCAGAGGAGGGTGTGTCTTCAGATAAAAGGGGGCTAGATAAAAATACTAATAGCAAGTGTTGAAGCGGAATTATCTTAATGCATTAGTCATAACCTCAGGTTATTGTTCGGGCTTTAATTAAGTTGTTATATGGGCGACTGTAGGGCTACATGGGTACTTTTTAACAATAGCAAGTGGCATTGTTGAATCGCTTTAGCCGTAACCTCTGGTTATCAATCAGACTGGCGAGTTTGTGATCGTGAGATCCGCGTAAACGGCCGGCGCGAGACTCTGAGCGACACAGCTTCCAAGTAAAATATAACGTTAAGAGTTAAATAGAATAATCAAATGTGTTGCTAAACTAAACTATTATATAATTGACCAATAAACAATTGGGCAATATAACCTAAATTCGAGGTCGTGATAAAATGGAGTCAGATAAAAGTTTAAATGGAATTAAATTAATTTGCCACACGGAAAGACAGAAACGCGCACAGACCTTCACCCGTTCTATCGGGAACCGCCATTGGGCCGATTTAGACGGACTTACAACTGCATTAAATTAAAAAAGAATGCAAAATAGACGTTGATTATAGAAAATTTGTAACACTTTATTTTAAGGTGACGTAGTTACTACATGTAGTCTGTGTAAAGTAGACTGTGTAGACTGTGGAAAGTAACAAGTAAAGTCTCACATTACATAATCAAATTTCTTTTTTGATGCAATAAGTCACACATTACATCATCAAATTTCTTTTTTGATGTAATAAGTAGTCACACATTACATAATCAGATTTATTTTTTGATGTAATAAGTAAAGTCACTCATTACGTAATCAGATTTATTTTTTTGATGTAAAGTAAAGTAATGCATTAAAAGTTACATGCATTATGTAATCAGAATACTCTTCGATGTAAAGAGTAAAGTAACATGCATTTGGATGTAACGAGTAAAGAAACGCATTACAAGTAACGTGCATTAAGTAATCAGATTACTTTTTGATGTAACGAGTAAAGTAACGCATTACAAGTGCATTACGTAATTAGATTACTTTTTGATATAACAAGTTAGCCATTACAAGTAACATGCATTAAGTAATCAGATTACTTTTTAATGTAACAAGTAAAGTAACGCATTAAAAGTTACATGCATTATGTAATCAGATTATTTTTTGATGTAACTGCAAATTACATTCTAATGACACAAATACATTTATTAACAGCCAGAATATTACTACAGATAAAGTATTTTCAAGAACAACTGTCACAGTAATAATATGAAATGTAGCTGAATTATAGCAAAGAAACTTCGTTTTGAATAGCTGTCCGCTGTAGTGATGACCTCTATGCGTGAAAGGGTTCATTTATTCCATGTCAGCTTTGCATTCAAAATGTTAGTAATATCATAAAATTGCTAGAAGAATGCAAAATAGAATGTAAAATAGACATATTCATTATAAAAAATGCCCATTGAGTTGCTGAAGCATATTAAAATATAATACTAAAACATTTGAATTCAGCTTTGCATTCAAAATAGTATGCTGATAATGTCATTAAATGTACATTAAATTAAAAATGAATGTAAAATAGGGTTACACTTTATTTTAAGGTGTCATCGTTACAGCGCACTTATATATTTAAGTACTGCGTAATATTAATCAACTACATGTAGGATTAGGATTTGATTGAGGGTTAGTTGCATGTAATTATGCATAATTTACTGTTATTACTATAGTAAGTACATGTAACATATGCAACAAGGAATAAAGTGTTACCTAAATTGGATATACTAGGGCTGTCTGGCTTTAAGAGCCTATGTGTGAAATCATATTATGAATTTTTATTTTTTTTAACTTATTCAATTTATTCAAGCGGATGTCAGTGCCATAAAAACAATAAATCTGTATTTTCATGGTGTGAAATATACATATATATATATACATATATATATTCATGTTGTGTATCAGTTATCTCCTGTGATGAAACTAAGAGTATTTTATTTCACCTCTGAAATGCCAGTAAAGCACAAGGAGTTTGGGTTTAACAGAGCATCAGATGATTAAAAGCAAATGATTGAGCCAGTTTAACTCACTATAGATTAAACTGCACTTTGAATTCTACATTTATATAAATAAAACGCTATTTTTATTACACATGCAGAAATAACAGAGCATTACATGAATAACACATGAACAACAACCTGCTGAGATGTAAACAAATATATAGGCTTAATCACGTCAAATTAATATTCACATGAATAGTGAATATAAAAACAAGAGCAAAAAAACGCAGGAACTCACCTAAACACAGCAGCAAATAAAAATGAATTATGGAGAAGAAGCTTTCAGATCCGAATCCAAATCTAGTTTGTTCGCTTGCAGCGTCTGATGTCACCCAGATACAGCGCACATGTCTTCAGCCACGCCCCAAAACCACACGAGCCAATAAGATCACGCTCAACAACAGGGGTGCGTCCACACAGGGCGGGATTAGCCAATCAGATTACGCCGTTTATTTAAAAGCCTCGACGCTCACGAGAACGCGTTCAACCAATCAGATCCAGCCATACAACATTTCTCAAGTGGAAAATCAACCTCTAAAAGTGCCAGTTAGACTTGTTAAATTTCAGGTGTACAACATAATTAAATGTTTGAGAATATGCCCACTTTCTCTGAAGTGTTTTAAAGACAATGGTTAGAGCCATCAACATTTGTGCAATATTACATTTCATGAAACATTCTCATTCTGTAATGCAAAGTGCAAATGTCATTCATTATTGTTAGACATGCTTGAATATACAATGGAAATTCAAAGTCATAAAAAGGGCCAGATGTTATAAAAATGGATTTATTGATTTAATTAAACTGGGAGAAGGCCAATAAAGCAAACATGATATCTGACAACCGCTTTTGATAAATAAATAAAAATCACACTTATACACTCTAAATTAAAAATTGCATATCAACTATTCAAACATCATAACCGCTTTACTTCATATTATATATACTTCTTCCATCATAAGCACAGGACAAAAACACGTTGAACCACTTGATGTAATGTTTCTGTTCACATTATTAATTGTTGTTTACCTCAGTGAGCAGATTTAGCGGTTCTGAACCTTTCTGACTCCACCGCTGTTGGATGGCAAACTTTGATGTCTTCTTGACAAAGCCTGGTCTAAAAGTTTAAAATAACGTTGAAAAGCTTGAAGTTTGAAGGTTTTACTCAGAGAAAGTTATACTAGCATGCTATAATTATGTTGCTATCATAACATATGTTGCTTGAATGATTTAACACATTAATAGCATGCTTTAGCCCGATTAACATTTTGTTAACATGTTTAACTCATTGCTAACAGTTTTTAACATGCTGTTAGCATAATTGCCATGTTCAGTGTTGCTAGCATGATTAACAAGTTGGTAGCATGTCGTTAAATGAGTAGTATGTTGCTAGCATGATTTAACACATTGCTAACATGTTTTAGTATAAAATTTAGTCACAGAAGAAGAAGCTGCTTGATTAGCAAAATTATTAAAAACCCATTTTAGTCATAAGATTGCATTAATTTGCATGACCTTTCCAAGTCTAGAAATCACACTTTTAAAGATGTTGATGTTGTTTTTGGCTCATTTTAATGCTCATTTGAAAGAACTGAGATATATCAGAACACATTTTTAATTATTTGTTGGTTTTGCTTTATTTTTCCACCATGATCTGAAATCCAAAAATCAAAAATACAATATAACCATCTGAAAAATCAATATAATGAATTGCTTTTTT
Organism: Scardinius erythrophthalmus; assembly: GCF_964197995.2. Lineage (NCBI taxonomy): Eukaryota > Metazoa > Chordata > Actinopteri > Cypriniformes > Leuciscidae > Scardinius > Scardinius erythrophthalmus. Next base: position 1,762,431 of record NC_138225.1, read on the forward strand.
AATATATATTTATATAAATCAACAGAAAACACTTGAGCAAGACAATAAATCAAGTTGAGGAATAGGAGCTCACGTCCTAAACTTCACATACGACTCGAGACTGAGACGAAGTTCAGATGCACAACATTAGGAACGTTCTCCAATGGCAGTTTCTGACAAATCAAACCACAAACACTTATAAAGCCTCCAGGATGATGATGATCTGCTCCATCAGTCATTCACAACCCGTTCAGTCCATTTCACAGACTACTGACACACTTATATCTCTCGACAGCGCTTTTAAATACCAGAACCGTCCCGCCCAGCAGTAAATCAGAAACACTAATGCGAGAAAACGTGATTGAAGTGAACAAAATAAATGGCGTTCTTGTTGCAATCAGTGGCGTTTGGTGAACAAAAAACTGATGCACTTAAAGAGGAAGTGACGTAATTTGCATTTCCATCACACTTTTATAGAGTTTTATGTTGTTTTCGGCTCATTTTAATGCTCGTTTGAAAGAACTGAGACAAGAACCTGTTGCAATCAGTGGCGTTTGGTGAATAAAACTGATATGCATAAAATAAAAAGGAAGTGGACGTAATGAACGTGTTGTTCTGTCGTCTTCACTGCAAAAAATGCTTTTCTTAGTATTTTTGTCTTGTTTCCAGTCCAAATATCTAAAAACTCTTAAATCAAGATGCATTTACTAAAGTCGTAAAATACCATAAGATATTATGTCTTGTTTTCTGGGGAAATCAATCAAAATTACGTGAGTTGTTGCTTAAAACAAGCTAAATTATCCTCCAATCTTGTTTCTGTTTGAATTAACATTTTTCTGACTGCATTGGCAGATCATTTAGCTTTTTTTAAAGCAACAGCTCACGTAATTTTGATTTATTTCCCCAGAAAACAAGACATAATATCTAATGTCATTTTACTAATCTAGTAAATGCATCTTGATTTAAGAGTTTTTAGATATTTGGACTGGAAACAAGACAAAAATACTGAGTGAGAAAAGCATTTTTTGCAGTGTTCTTCTTCTCCTCTTCACCACTCCTTCTTCTTCTCGTCCATGGACACGCCGCCCGGGCCGAGCGCCACCACCAGCAACAGGCCTCCGACGACAGACGTGGTCTGGAAGAAGTCGTACTTCAGGAAGTCATGCATGGGTTTGTATGCCGGCACTGTCCAGAAAGCGTTGAAGTAGACGTTGATGGCCAGAAGCCAGACCACCAGCGTCAGAGCCGCAAGTTTAGTCTTAAATCCCACGGCCACGAGGATGATGAGAGCCGTTCCCACCATGTTCTGAAGAATCTGGAACACAAAGACGGCGAAACTATAATACCTTCATGCCTTGTAGACCCGTCTAGCAGATTAGAGCTGGACTATTATACAGTTAGAACTGAAGCTGTTGAGATTTGCTATGTGTGACCCTGGACCACAAAACCAGTCACATGGGTTAATTTTTTTAAATTGAGAGGTATGCATCATCTGAAATCTGAATAAATAAGCTTTTCATTGATGTATGGTTTGTTATGATAGGACAATATTTGGTCGAGCTACAACTATTGTAAATCTGGAATCTGAGGGTGAAAAAAAATCTAAACATTGAGAAAATCTCCTTTAAAGTTGTTCATTTATGTTGGCGATTGTGCAGCATTCACTCACAGAAATACATGTTTGATATATTTACGCTAGGAAATTTACTAAATATCTTCATGGAACATGATCTTTACTGAATATCCTCATGATTTTTGGCAGAAAAGAAAAATGGATAATTTTGACCCATACAGTGTATTGTTGGCTATTGCCACAGATAAACCTGTGCGTCATGTGACTGGTGACGTGATCCAGGGTCACATATACACTTTTGGTGGTTCCATGAAGAACCTTTAACATCCATAAAATCTTTCCATATGGTTCTTTTAAAAGTGAACAGTGAAAGGTTTCTGTGATCAATCATTTCATCCCGTAAAACTCATCTTTAATCACCAAAATTACATATTTAAACTTTTGTTATTGAAAAAATAATTCTTCATGCCTTAAAACAGCTTGACTGTAACTCGACACCCTTGCCTCATTTAGTATGCCTGAAAACTATAATATCTTCATGCCTTATAGACACATTTAGCAGATTAGAGCTGGATGATTATATAGTTACAGCTGAGATTTGATATATACACTTAACTTTTTGTAATTTATTGTGGGGTTTTCCCCACATTGTAACACTTGTGATGTTTCCAGTCAAAATAAACATAACATTATATATTTTTTTTTCTCTTAGAACGGTGTGTGTTAGCGGCCCCTAAGTTAATAACTAATGATCTTTGCAACGGAAGTGAATCAATCAAAACTAACTTTATCTGGACAATAACTTTATTCTAGATCTGCTGTAACAATCTCTGTTACTGTAATATCCTGTTATCACTGTATGGTTACATGTTCTATGTATATATATATATATATATACATATATATACTATATTTACGTTATTGTTAATTTCTGTCAGACCTAAGACGAACCAAATAAAAGCAAAAAAAAAAAAAAAAAAAGCGATGTAAATGCAGCTTTATTCGACCCTATGAATCACCCGTAGTTGAAGTATACGGAACAGTGAAATCTCAGAGTTATTGGTGTGAGCGCACAGAAGTATTAGTGTTTCTGCACGAGTATGAATGAGTGTTTAAGGCTCTGCGTGACATTTGACTCCTGGGTTCAGGATCTCAGAGCGCATGTCAGAAACTCGTCTTCGCTCCTCAACACGGTCATCTGAAGCTCCAGTGTCCAGTTTCACTCACTCCAAACTCAAAGCTTCAGAGATATTTTCCAGTCGATTCACTGTGAAGCTGCTTTTAAACAATATGTGCTGTGTAAAACCTGCACACACACTACCAGTCGAACGTTTGGGGTCGGAAAGATTTGTCATGTTTTTAAAAGAAGTCTCTTCTGCTCACCAAGGCTGCATTTATTTGATTAAAAATACAAGAAAAACAGTAATATTGTGAAATATTTTTACAATGTAAATCATCTGTTTTCTATTTTAATATACTTTAAAGTGTAATTTATTCCTGTGATCAAAGCTGAATTTTCAGCATCATTACTCCAGTCTTCAGTGTCACATGATCCTTCAGAAATCATAGTGTTGAAAACAGGTGTGCTGTTGTGTTGTGTTATGATTATTATATATTATGAGTTACGATACACTAATGAGATGTTCTGGGCGTTTGCTCCACTGGCTTGTTGGAGTTTGTTAACTGGGTTTGGTTCATTTACAGTGAAAACACCCAGAACTGAATGACACTGATGAGAACATTGAGATGATCTGATGTTCAGATTCTGGCAGCATCAGTTTATGATTGATTGATTAATTACTTTAATAACCCCATGGGGAAATTTGTGTTGCTTGTGTTTCAACATGCGTACACACAAATAACCAACATTGTACATAAATATAAAAACACCCAATAAAAAAATAAAAAGTCCCGCTCAGTAAACTCTACTAACACTAATGTTAGGAAGGATTCACAATCATTCAATCAAAGGTAGTTTGACTTCCTTCTCAACTAATTATTAGTTAAAATATATATATATTTCATTGGTATGACAGTGTTAGTCTTCGCAAAAGTTTGGAATAATTAAAACTTATTTTTAATTTCTTTTCTTAAATAAGTCACAAAAAGCTGCATCTATTTGATTTAAAAAAATACAGAAAAATTTGTAAATATTATTATAATCTAAAATATCTATTTTCTATGTGAATATATAGTAAAGTGTAATTTATTCCTGTGATCAAAGCTGAATGTTCAGCATCATTACTCCAGTCTTCAGTGTCACATGATCCTTCAGAAATCACTCTAATATGATGATCTGATGATCAAGAAACATTTATGATTTATTCATGTTCCAGATAATCTCCTCTGATGACGAGGGCGGGGCAACCTGTCACTCACATGAGATCAGCCAATAGCAAACCACAACCATCCAATCAATAGTGTGTATGCGTGTGACGTCACCGTCGGCCGGAGTGACTGCGGTCACACACACACTGAGTGGCAGCATTGGTTTTAAGTGTGAATGCCGTGTAAAACACACAAAACACATCTAAAACGGGAAAGAGCTTTGAGATTGACTGTATAAATGGATTTGACAAGAAATCTGAGGTATATTTTCCCAGACTGCCGAAAGATACAGAACAGAGAAGCTGCAGTTCATGGATCCAGGCAGAGAACGGTGGATTTACAGTTATCATTGTGTGTCAATATGCTGGATTTAGGGGTAAAATCACACCCTATTTATTGTATTGTTAAATATTGTATTGACAATCATCAATTAAATATTAACCATCGTATATTCAGCATAATTGCATGTTTTTAAATAAACACTGACAAAAAACGACAAGTTTTAGGGCTGGACGATATGATGATATATATAACATTGATGTAAGTGATCACCCGGACTTAGACCTATATTGTATTTAATATAAAGCGTTCAGAGGGAAATTTGCTTTATGTATTTCCCCGGCGTGGAAATCAGGCTCATATAAATGCATAACCTCTAATATAACAGCGATTAAACCCAAAGTTAATGAGGGTGAGAGTAATGGACGTGATATGCTTGATGTATTGGTGCAAACCTGCCCCGTTTAAATTTACATTTTAATAATACAGCTTGATTTTATTATTTACTGTATTTTCCAGAAAATAAGTCGAGCCATGTCAAACTTGTGTTGTTGAGTGAAAAAAAGTTGCATTAGTGTGTAAGTCATATTTCATCATTAGAAATAATGTAAAATACTGGTAAATAAAACAAAACGTTAACGATCTCTAAACATGTATTTGACTAACCCTTACTCTAAATCCTTTTAATTTAATAGGCCTGAGGGAAAAAAAAAGTATATGCATAAAATTAAACTAAATTATAGCTCCATTTATTACAAACATCATTCAGTGCAAACCCTCTATTTCCCCTCGGACAAAATCAAGCATTTGTTCTCGTTCCAGAATCGTTTCACTCGGATATATACGGCACATTAAAGCAACACTAAGGAACTTTTCCCCTTCGCTCCCCCTACAGGATGGAAGCGGAATTGTCCATTACCGCTGTCGTAAATAAGTTAGCCTACCGTCGCACGCTCGCTGTTTATCCCGCTCCGGCTTTGGAATGAACGATGTCCACAGACGAGGTAGAGTATATTGCATGATTTCATGAAAGTATGATGTATTGCGACATCAGACTAAATAACTAAACTAAATAATAATGACTATAGTAATGCTTGACGTAAAGCAAGTCAAATTTGTAGTTTCTTATGTCTCATTCGAACTACAGAAACGCGACCCGGTTTGGCAAACTTGCATAGTGTGGTTGTAGCAGATATAGGGCTGCAAAGCGGAGGCAGAAGTGCCTTTCACCCCATTACGACTTGATGAACCACTGATACGATTTTGGAAACATTATTTTAAGGTAAAAAATGTTCCTTAGTGTTGCTTTAAAAGACTCACAGAGAAGAAGTCTGAGTCGAAGTGCAGCAGCGTCATGAACACTGTATGGGTCAAAATTATTGATTTTTTATTTTATGCCAAAAATCATTAGGATATTCAGTAAAGATCATGTTCCATGAAGATATTTTGTAAATTTCCTACCGTAAATATATAAAACATGTA
>NC_138225.1:1775571-1780571 GCF_964197995.2 Scardinius erythrophthalmus
TTTACCGCCCCCTATAAAACATCTCGCGGCACGAATGATCCAATAACATCTCCAGTTAACCAGCAGAGCGAGCATTAATTTAGTTCGTTTGTTAAATAAGAGGCGATTTTGCGCTGAAATGCGTTTTTTAAATCAAGTGATCAAAGTGCTCGTTGCCGCTGCGATCAGTGGCGCGGATACAGTGTTTTCTCTTGTGGCTCGCGCACTGTCACTCGGACGCGCGCTTCGTTGCGGAGATCGATCTATTTATGAGGCGCCGTCTATATGATTATGTGCGCGGAGAGTTTGTGTGTGTGTGTGTGTGTGTGTGTGTGCTCGCGTCTCAGATGAGTATGCGCGGATATTTCCGCGCGTCTCGTGTGTGTAGAGTTTGCGTGTTTGTGCGTGAGCGACTTTAGATGTGATGTTGAGCATTTCATATTAGTTTGAGCATTCAGCAGTATACATGTATGACTACTTAGTAGGCCTATGTGTATGCAAGGGTTTCATATGTGCGTGAATGAAGTTTGATTTAAAGGGATACTCCACTTTAAAATGAAAATTCTGTCATCATATACTCACCCTCATGTTGTTTCAATTCTTTATGAATTTCTTTCTTCTGCTGAACAGAAAGGAAGATATTTAGAATAATATCAGTAACCAGACAGTTTCTGGTCTCATTTACTTACATAGTATTTTTTTTCCTACTAGCCTATGGAAGTCAATGAGACCAGAAACTGTCTGGTTACTGATATTATTCTAAATATATTCCTTTCTGTTCAGCAGAAGAAAGAAATTCATACAGGTTTGAAACAACATGAGGGTGAGTATATGATGACAGAATTTTCATTTTAAAGTGGAGTATCCCTTTAAGCCCTAGACGACGCCTATCTATTCATTCTGGTGAAATCACAAATTATAATGGACACAAAGTGTCCCTGCTTGATATACAACCACTGATGAGCATAATCGTAAAAAAAAAAAAAAAACTACGAATGCGGATTAGAACCCAAAACCTCTGACACGCCTGACTAAAGTTCAAGTTCAGCTGCCAGTGTTCCTCTTCGGATAAGTCTAATATTTTAATGCCAACTGCAAATCTTGCATATCAAGTATGAAGTATATCAATATCAAGTATATTTATATGAGGCTATACTGTGTGTGTTAAATATTTCTGCTCAGTGTCAGATATTTCTCTGTTTTGTAAAAGTCATAATATGAGAAGACAAAATTTTGATGTTAACTCAAGTGTTATCGGCTACATCAGTAGCCTTTTAAACAGCACAATTTTTCATTTAATCAGAAATCAGAAAATCTTTTTCAGAAAATCACACACACACACACACACACACACACACACACACACACACACACACACACACACACACACACACACACACACACACACAGGTATTATTTTTTTGATAAAGTGTGTGCGGTTTAGTTTTGTTAAGTACCGTTTCAAGAACCGTTTAAGCACCGGAACCGTTTGAAAAATACCGAGTAGGTACTGGTATCGGATAAAACCCAACCGATACCCAACCCTAGTTACACCACATTAAGATTATTCACAGTCAGCACTTTTACAAATCAACAGTCTTTTTTAGGGAAGCTTTTATTTGATTTATACTAGAACTATTTTTCATACCATTTACTTACAAAATTGTTTTGATAACATGTTTTATATTTGTATAGTATATTTGAATGTCCTTCTCTTTTATGAATGCTTTTCTTTTATATTGTTGTATTTCTCTCTTATTTTTTCTTATTTTTGTAAAGCGCTTTGAGATGTGACTTTTAAAGGCGCTATAGAAAATAAAGTTTATTATTATTATTATTATTATCTATCAGTCTGCATTTGCGCATCTATTTTGACATGTTATATTTTTATCCAGTGCTAATATCACTATATATGTCAAAATATCCTGAAAATACAGTGAATCCTGTATTCAAATCCTGAGTCAAAGTGACAGAAATCTCTCAGATTTCATCAAAATATCTTCATTTGTGTTTAGAAGATGAACGAAAGTCTTACGGGTTTCAACTACTGACAGAATTTTCATTTCTGGGTGAACTAACACTTTTTTCAATAAAGTGTAAAACTGCTTTATGAAATATGTGGAATCCTGTGAATTTAATGTATGCAAATCAAATGTAGATACATTCTACACTTCATAAAATGCACATGCCAATTACATGTCAATCAAATCACCTTTTTGCGTTTCTGTATCTGGTTTTCTACTTCCATTTCAGATACTTCATCATCATCATCATCGTCAGTCTCAAAGTCATCTTCCTCTTTCATGTTCTGTTCATCCTCCTCCTTCTTCGTGAACATAGAAGCTGCAGAAACACGACACACACTAACAGTGTCATCAGTGTGTTACAGGGTTATTATCGTCAATCATGACTCGTGAACACACTGTTCATTTAAGTAAAGTTGAAATAAAATCAAATTAAACTTTAAACTAAATAAAAATTAGAAATGTTGGCTTAACTGAAATAAGTAAGAAGTTGAAGCATTACAATTATTAACTGCAAATAAATAAAAACTTTAACCTAAATAGCAATATTAAAAAAAAAAAATTCACATAAAAATTTTAAACAAAAGCACATAATGAAATTACTAAAATTAAGCTAAAATTATCTTGAAACTAAAATATATATATATATAAACTAATTCAAAATATTAATTAAACCATAAATAAGAATAAAATATAAATACATCTATAATATTTAGTTTTAGTTTAAGCATTTTATTAGTTTTTAAATATATATTTTAAATAATTTAAAAAAAATAATTAACAAAAGCACATAAAATTACAAAAAAAATATTCAAATGAAAACTGAAAATAAAAGCTCATTCGAAATATTAATAAAACTATCAAAAGTTATTTTATTTTATTAAAAAATATAATTAACAAAATCACAAACTTACAAACAAGAAAACAAATTAAAATGAAAACTAATAATACAAAAATATTATTTTTAAAAATAATTGATTGTTTTTTATATTTAAATAAAAAAATAAAAAAATTAAACAAATTAAAATGAACATTGAAAATATAAAAATAAAAGCTAATTCAAAATATCAATAAAACTTATATAAAAAAAACCTTATCAATAAAACTTAAATAATAAATTATTATTTTTCTTTGTTGATTTTATTTTTAAAGACCTAACTAACAAAAGCACATAAAATTAAAAAAATTAAAAATTAGAACTAAAATTCAAACCGAAAATACAAAAATAAAAGCCACTTCAAAATATGAATAAAAACTATAATAGCAAATAAATAATAGTAAAATAAGCCCAATTGATCAGTGCATGTTACTGTAAATGAGAAGTGATGAATAAGAGCTGAAGGCAGTGGAGTGTGTGACTGACGTGGATAAAGATCAGACAGACTGTCCTCAGAGTCGCTGTCCTCCGCATCACTCGACCCCGGGGCCCAGACGCCACTGTCCTCCTTCCTGTCGGCTCGCTTCTCACTTCCTGTGGCTCGTCTCTCACTTCCTGTGGCCTCGTCACACACTTGCGCTCTCTTCTTCTGCCGGAGCTGGACCGGGACGAACTTCACACCCTGACGAACACACTCCTCATCTGACACAGCCAGAAAGCAGTGCATATTAATTCCATTATTAATTACTGCCATTATTATTAATCAGTGGTGTATCGGATCACACAATTCTCGGATTTTGAGCCACAGGTATATAACAAAAGCTATTTTATTTTATTTTATTAAGACATAATTAACAAAATCACATTAAAATGTGTGATTTTTATAAAATAAAAATCACAAAAAAACTTTTTTTTTATTTTATTCATTTTTTATATTTATTTAAATATATATATATATATATATATATATATATATATATATATATATATATATATATATATATAAATAATTAACAAAACCACATAAAATTACTCAATTTAACAAATTAAAATGAAATTTGAAAATATAAAAATAAACGTATATATAAACTTAAAATTATAAACTATATTTTAACTTTGCTTTTCATTCATTACTTAAAGCTCACTTGAAGTTCTTCGAGACCACATCAAAAACGACTAGCCTAACTTATAAAGTTCACACATTATTAAAAACAAGTGGACAGTCAGTAATAAAATAAGAAGAAATACACAAATTACAAGCAGAGATGAATACTGAATAAAGTTACAAAGTCTGACAGTAGAGTATTCAGGTACAGAAATGAATAATTAAGCCTAAATGTGAAATAACACTATTTGTTGACTGTAGAAATCTCTGTTATTTTGTTGTTTTATTAACATTAATGCCACAGACAGTATCAGGAATATTAGGCTGCTGTCCCTTTAAGAGCGAATAAACTGACATAAACAAGAGAATTCTCTCTCTCTCTCTCTCTCTCTCTCTCTCTCTCTCTCTCTCTCTCTCTCTCTCAAATTGTTTGAATGTGTAAATTGGCAAAAGACAAAACATCCAATTTATAAACATTCCCCCTATGATGGTTAAACGTATCAGTTAATCGGCGAATCACATGAGGCGTGGGTCAGCTGATCCGTACGGGTCACTCACGATCAACCGCGATCCGCTCCACTGTTAATCAGGGAAAACGCCACGCTTCAGGATGTGGTTTTCCGTGAACTTACACTGATCTAGAGCCTTCCTGTAGCGTTTGCCGGAGACGTGGCGGAGGACATGATGAGGAACACGGTTGATGTGGCGTAACGTGAGTGTGCAGAACAGATGATTCCTGAGGACGACACAAACACAACATGAGCTCATCCAGTTACTCACACGCCAGACCGCTGTTATCTAGAAACACTCAAACATTTCTGTTATTCAGAACAAATATGAGATGAAATACTTCAAATAACGGAAATAAGTTGAAAATGATTTACTGCAAAAAAATACAACTGAACTTAAAAAATAAAATTACTTAAATTACAATAAATTAAAATGAAAACAAAAATAAAAGCCAAATATTTAAAATATTAATAAAAACAATAGCATATAAATAATAATAAAATAA
>NC_138225.1:1785571-1815571 GCF_964197995.2 Scardinius erythrophthalmus
CACAGCCTCGAGTGGATTATTGCTTTCATATGATGTGCAATGTGAATATGAGAAAAGTATTTGAATAAATATTTATCAAGGATGTAAACGAGTTTATATGGAAGCTTGTTTCAGCCACGGAATAGATTAAAAAATTACAATATTTCTGCTCGTAATAAAACAAGAATCAACATTAGCTTGGATTTTTGGAGATTTGAAATGTTGTAATTTTGACTTTTTCTCCTCACAGTTTCAAGTGCATATTCTCACAGTTATGAAAGTCATAAAAAAGTCATAATTGTGTGGTTAAAAAGTCGATATTACCTTTTTATTTTTTTATCCGTAGTGAAATGCGTATCCAAACGAGCGTGGTAAAATCAGTGTAACGCACAGCCTCGTATTGCTTTCATATGATGTGCAGTGTGAATATGAGAAAAGTATTTTAATAAATATTTATCAAGGATGAAAATCAATTTATATGGAAGCTTGTTTCAGCCACGGAATACATAAAAAAAAAAGTTATTTTTTATAATATTTCTGCTTGTAATAAAACAAGAATCAACATTAGCTTCGCTTTTCAGAGGTTTTGAAAGTGACCTTTTCTCACAATTTTGAGTTTATATCTCACAATAATAAAAAAAAAATCATAATTACGAGTTATAAACTCAGAATTTCAAAGTCATAATTGTGTGATTAAAAAGTCGCTATTACCTTTTTATCATTTATTCCATAGTGAAATGCGCATTAAAACGATCGTGGTAAAATCACTGTAACGCACAGCCTCGAGTGGATTATTGCTTTCGTATGATGTGCAATGTGAATATGAGAAGTATTTTAATAAATATTTATCAAGGATGTAAACAAGTATATATGGAAGCTTCTTTCAGCCATGGAATAGATAAAAAAGTTACAATATTTCTGCCGTAATAAAACAAGAATCAACATTAGCTTGGATTTTCAGAGGTTTTGAAAGTGACTTTTTCTCACAATTGCGAGTTTATATCTCACAATTCTGAAAAAATCATAATTGCGAGTTATAAGAGATTAAATTACCCTTAATGTTCTGTAGTGAGAACAATCTTACAGTAGCACATACATAACCCAGTCGCTCTTGTAATCATCAAATATTTAATAGAAATTAAAATGAGACACATACAGAAAACAAACATCGGAGAAAACATGAACCTCCAGCTGCTATGAAACACTTTAGATGTGTTCAGTTTGTCAGAATATGAAACACATGTTGTGTTTAGCTTGCCTTGTATCGTCCCGCTGGCTTTCGAAACACGTGACATTATTATTATTATTATTCCATGATAGGAAAACTCTCGGCACATCTGTGACCCTGGACCACAAAACCAGTCAGATTTTTTGAAATTGAGATTTATACACTGGACAAATAATCTTTCCAGTGATGTTTGGTTTGTTAGGACAGGACAATATTTGGCTGAGATACAACTATTGTAAATCTGGAATCTGAGGGTAAAAAAAAAACTAAACATTGAGAAAATTTGAGATTTATGTTGGCGACTGTGCTGCATTCACTCACACAAATACATGTTTTATATATTTACGGTAGGAAATTTACTAAATATCTTCATGGAACATGATCTTTACTGAATATCCTAATGATTTTTGGCATAAAAGAAAAATGGATAATTTTGACCCGTACAGTGTATTGTTGGATATCGCCACAGATAAACCAGTGCGACTCGAGACTGGTTTCCAGGGTCACATGTGCTGTCAGTCATTTCATCTGAAACATGTGTTTATAAGCTGGAAACAATATTCACTGACAATTTTCTGGCCTGAAGATGAAGATGGTTAAACAGATCAAGTGGTTTTCTGGCTGGTTTTTCAGTCACGGTTTCTGAACATACAGTAAAACCCTTCAGCTCTCAGCATTACTCCTGCGATGACCTCCAATCATCAGCCTCACACTCACCCTGATCTGAGTTCAGTGTGGAAATGGTGAAACGCATGATTTCTGATCGCATGCATTTAATGGATCTGGTCACATTGCGTCCCAAAACCAGTGGAAATAAATGATATTTTGCATGGGTAAAAAAAAAAATACTGCATTTCAGTAATGAGAATAAAAAATGTTTGGCTGTTTTTCAGAGTTTTGAGAATTTCGGGTGAAAATGTTGAATTGTCATGAAAATAATGCGACAATGCAAATAAAAAAGCAGATTTGTGTGTGATTTTGGGGCTGAAGATGAATGTGAACAGATGCATTTGCTACACAGTGTTTAGTTGTAGTCGTTCGAGACTTGTGCATCAGCACTGATGATGTCACGCTGACGCCTCCAGTGTTTCCAACGAGGTGATTCTAATCAACAATCCTCATTAAACTCTCCATCAGGGAGACACACACATCAGGGATGAAGATCAACACTACATGTCCAGCTCACATTTCACTCCGAAATAAAAGGAAGAATAAAAAGGAAATGAACTTTTACAGAGAGACGAAGGGTGTTCTTTTTGCATTGTGACTTTCATGCGAATTATGCACATTTTTAATCGCGACGCAAAAAATATAAATGCATGAATTGAGATGTTTCAGACATTCTGTCAATAGTGGTTCTCATTACTGTAATATCACAGTTTTATGCTAAATTATTATGATTTTTCATGAGGAGGAAAATGTGCATAATTGTCATGAAAATAATGTCACAATAGAAAAATCCTAAAGGGCTCAAGAACACGCTTTATTATTATTATGAGAAATATTATTTCTTTTGTTCTTCACTGCAAAAAATGCTTTTCTTAGTATTTTTGTCTTATTTCCATTCTTAAAAATTCTTTAAATGAAGATGCATTTACTAGATGAGTATTATGTCTTATTTTCTGGGGAAATAAATCAAAATTAAGAGAGTTGTTGCTTAAAAAAATACAAAATTATGGGATAATCTTGTTTCAATTTGAATTAACATTATTTTTCTGACCCCATTGGAAGATAATTTTGCTCGTTTAAAACAAAAACTCACTTCACTTTGATTTATTCCCCCAGAAAACAAGACATAATATCATATGTCATTTTACTCCTCTAGTAAATGCATCTTGATTTAAGAATGTTTAGATATTTGGACTGGAAACAATACACAAACACTAAATAAGAAACGCATTATGTTGTTTGCAGTGTGTGTGAGATTGACCAGAACACTAGATCTAGAGCTGCTAATAACAGGTCAAGTCGGCGCAGAAATAAGCTTCTGAACGCGCCACAGTCTCGAGAACAGATCCTCCACATCATAAGTCTTCTAGAAAGTCAGTTTCTTGAGGATTTCTGCACTGTAATTCAACGTCACGTGTAAAAACAAGTCAAGTAATGGAGGTAAACACCACTGGGAGAGTCACATGAGCGTGAGCCAATCACAATCAAAGGGTTTAAACTGATCCATTCTGGCGTCTGCATGTAAAGGCAGAACTCAATGTAAAGCTGTTTCTGAAGCTTCAGTGTTTGTCATAATTCCCCAGAGTGTGTTCCTCCGATTAAATGACTTCGATAAATATGAAAAGAACACAAAATAATGCAGGTCTCCCTTCTCTGAGGATCATTGAACAGGTTTCAGTGCCGCTACATTCATCAGCCGGAGTGAATCTCAGGAGGAACATGTTCAGCTCATGATCCACACCAAAACTGTGTGTGTGTGTGTGTGTGTGTGTGTGTGTGAAGAACATGAGGAACCATTAACACGATTCCCTCTAAAGTTACTTTTACTGCAATTAATGCAGACTCTTTCTGTCTGGACACCATTATTACTGTTTTCATATTAAACACATTTAATTCACTACAACAGCTTCTGCAGTGATGATGTTTCTGCATTATGGAAATGAGACTGAGAATGACATTTGACATGAAAGTAATTGAGTATTGTGTGAGGGTGCAGTTATCATGAAAACTAGATAATTAAATCTCACACACACACACACTTTTATTCACATACTCTCTCACTCTCACACTCGCTCTCTCACACACACTCTCGCACACTCGCTCACTCTCGCACACACGCGCACACTCTCGCACACTCTCGCACACACACGCTCACTCTCGCACACACACGCTCACTCTCGCACACACACGCTCACTCTCGCACACACGCTCACTCTCGCACACACGCTCACTCTCGCACACACGCTCACTCTCGCACACACACGCTCACTCTCGCACACACACACGCTCACTCTCGCACACTCGCTCACTCTCGCTCACACGCACACTCTCGCACACACACGCTCACTCTCGCACACACACGCTCACTCTCGCACACACACGCTCACTCTCGCACACACACGCTCACTCTCGCACACACACGCTCACTCTCGCACACACACGCTCACTCTCGCACACACACGCTCACTCTCGCACACACACGCTCACTCTCGCACACACGCTCACTCTCGCACACACGCTCACTCTCGCACACACGCTCACTCTCGCACACTCGCACACTCTCGCACACACACGCTCACTCTCGCACACACACGCTCACTCTCGCACACACGCTCACTCTCGCACACACGCTCACTCTCGCACACACGCTCACTCTCGCACACACACGCTCACTCTCGCACACACACGCTCACTCTCGCACACTCGCTCACTCTCGCTCACACGCACACTCTCGCACACACACGCTCACTCTCGCACACACACGCTCACTCTCGCACACACACGCTCACTCTCGCACACACACGCTCACTCTCGCTCACACGCACACTCTCGCACACACACGCTCACTCTCGCACACACACGCTCACTCTCGCACACACACGCTCACTCTCGCACACACACGCTCACTCTCGCACACACGCTCACTCTCGCACACACGCTCACACACGCTCACTCTCGCACACACGCTCACTCTCGCACACTCGCTCACTCTCGCACACACGCTCACTCTCGCACACACGCTCACTCTCGCACACACACGCTCACTCTCGCACACACACGCTGACTCTCGCACACTCGCTCACTCTCGCACACACACGCTCACTCTCGCGCACACACACGCTCACTCTCGCACACACACGCTCACTCTCGCTCACACGCACACTCTCGCACACACACGCTCACTCTCGCACACACACGCTCACTCTCGCACACACACGCTCACTCTCGCACACACACGCTCACTCTCGCACACACACGCTCACTCTCGCACACACGCTCACTCTCGCACACACGCTCACTCTCGCACACACGCTCACTCTCGCACACACGCTCACTCTCGCACACACGCTCACTCTCGCACACTCGCTCACTCTCGCACACACGCGCACACTCTCGCTCACACGCACACTCTCGCACACTCTCGCGCACACTCTCGCTCACACGCGCACACTCTCGCACACACGCTCACTCTCTCGCACACACGCGCACACTCTCGCTCACATGCGCACACTCTCGCACACACGCTCACTCTCTCGCACACACGCTCACTCTCGCACACACGCTCACTCTCTCGCACACACGCTCACTCTCGCACACACACGCTCACTCTCACATACACACGCTCACACACACGCTCACTCTCTCACACACTCTCACACTCTCGCACACACTCGCACACACTCGCTCACACTCGCTCACACTCGCTCACTCTCGCTCACTCTCCCTCACTCTCCCTCACTCTCCCTCACTCTTGCATACACACGCGCTCACTCTCTCACACACGCTCACACTCTCACACACTCTCGCACACTCTCTCACACACACGCTCACTCTCTCACACACATGCTCACTCTCACACACACACGCTCACTCTCACACACTCTTACACACTCTCGCACACTCTCTCACACACACACGCTCACACTCTTACACACTCTCGCACACTCTCTCACACACACACGCTCACTCTCTCACACACACGCTCGCTCGCTCTCTCTCTCTCTCTCTCTCTCTCACACACACTCTCTCTCGCTCTCTCTCTCTCTCTCACTCACACACACTCTCTCTCTCACTCACACACACTCACTCTCGCGCTCTCTCGCTCGTTCTCTCTCACACACGCGCTCTCTCTCTCTCTCTCTCTCTCTCTCACACACACTCTCTCTCGCTCTCTCTCTCTCACACACTCTCTCTCTCACTCACACACACTCTCTCTCTCACTCACACACACTCACTCTCGCGCTCTCTCGCTCGTTCTCTCTCACACACGCGCTCTCTCTCTCTCTCTCTCTCTCTCTCTCTCTCTCTCTCTCACACACACACACACTTGTTTTGTGTTGATGTATGACCTGGACATGTTCACGGTTGTAAGATTCACCCTTCAGCCGAAAGGAGTCGTTCAGTGCAGGAGTTCTGAGGATCTTGTGCTCAATGAAAACATCTACTGTACAAACAGGGGGTAAGAGGCGTGTAATCGTGGCACAAACCCTTCAGAACTGCAGGAGACACACACACACACACACACACACACACACGCGGTCTATCGGCGGGGTGGTTTCACTCGGGTCCTCTGAGCCTGATAATAACGTTCTGGGTCTCAGCGTCGTCTTCCTCCTCCTCTTCCTCGTCTCTTCGCAGGAGTCCTTCCTCGGCCCCGAACGCTCTTTCCCTCGGGAACGCTAACGAACAGATCCTCGTTTCCCTCGGGAACGCTAACGAACAGATCCTCGTTTCCCTCGGGAACGCTAACGAGATCCTCGTTTCCCTCGGGAACGCTAACGAAGAGATCCTCGTCCTCAGGCTGGTGTTCCTGACGGATGCTGGTGTTCGTGCTGATGCTGGGAAGAGACTCTGGGATCTCCAGGGCTGGTTTGGGGATCTGAGGCGTGGATGAGGTGAGGCTTTCATCGGGACTGATGTGGTGTGTCGGTTCTCCTGAGGTTGAACCGGAGTCTTCGTGTTTCCTTAAGACTTTATAACGCTGCACAACCACAAATGAACAGCATGATGTATAAATGGAACATGACCACCAACAATTCTGATGTATTTCTAAAACACATAACATTAATTATATGGTAACACTTTACAATAAGGTTCATTAGTTAACATGAATTAAGGATGAACAATACATTTATAGCATTTATTAATCTTCATTAATATTAATGTCAACATTTACTAATAGTTTATTAAAATCTTGTTAACATTAGTTTAATACACTGTGAACTAACATGAACTAACAATGAATGACTATTTTATTAACTAACATTACTAACATTGTACTACTAACATGTGAACTAACATTATTCATGTTAGTTTATATATTAATTAATGTTAACTAAAGAACCTTATTGTAAAGTGTTACCAATTACATAATAATTATTATTATTAATGATAATAATTTATTAATAATTAATAAATTATGGGGAAGAAGCTGTACATGAGTGGTGTGTAGCTAGACAAGATACAGTTAAAGTCAACATGAAATTATTCTATTCACAAATCACATTTTTCTTTCAAAATATGGAGCATTTTTGAGTGAAACAGAACATTCAAGACAATGTTATTAAGTATTTTAACTACATAAATACTTTTCTGTAATTGTGGCATTTTTGAAAAATTGTACAATTGAGAGAGACAAAAAGCATATTTGAAAAAGCATATTAGATCAAATAAAATAAAGTGTAAATATTAGATGAAAAACTTAAACTTAAAAAGTATTGTGTGTGTGTATATATATATATATATAATATTTTTTTATAAGTTTTTCATCATATATATATCCTTTGCAGCTAAATATATATTAAAAAAGCGAATTCAAAACAATAAATACAATATTATAGTATATAAATGATACTAAAATAACAGGGGAAAAAAACAGGGTATTTTATCAGTGGGAAACTGACTGGATGTAAAACTTTTTTTTAATGAAAAAATTAAATTCCTACTGACTTCATATTAAAGTCTGAACAAGACTATATACATTATAAGCTACTAACAAAAATAATCAGATTATATAATTTATGCAAGAAGTGTTTAAAACAATGAGGATCTGACCAAAGCATTAAACTGACACATTTACAAGAAATATTAATAAATCCAAATAAGTAGTACATTTATGTCTCTGAACGAACAACAAATTGATAAACTGCAGTATTTAATAAATATATATTAATTTAGCATAAAAAGAAAACAGCTGTTGTGTTTTGACATGCTCATCACAACTGGTTTCCAATCAGATTTGAAAGTTTAAAGTTGAAACGCACCTTCAGATTCTCGAAGTGTGTGAGCGTCTTGCAGTGTGTGTGTCGAGCCGAAGACTCGAAGTGATAGAACTGATCGCAGAGTCGACAGAGAAACCCAGCGACAGGCACCACGAAACTAGACCCTGCGAGACAAAACGTTACATATAACGCCACATATTAAAGATGTCGTCATCGTATTTGTCTCGCGCTGGCTAATTATTACCCACCATACACTGTGTCAGAGTCAAACTCCTCGTCTTCAGTCAGATCTTCTAGTGTGACCTCCATCTGCGCAGACAGACCCTCCTGGAAGAGACGCACAACATTGATTCGACTAAATGTAAGGTGATGACAAGAGGCTTGAACGACCAAATTTTTATTAGTCGGTTGGTTGCTCCAGAAGAAGTGGCGAATATGGCTTATCAGTGTTAGCCTAGTTAGCAATGGTCGCTCGCTCTCACATTAACCTAGATGTGTTATAAGTAAGTAGAGATGCACCGATATATCGGCCAATAATCGGTATCGGCCGCTTAAAGCTGTTATTTTCAATCAATCAATCAAAACTAACTTTATCTGGACAATAACTTTATTCTAGATCTGCTGTAAAGGCTAAACAATCTCTGTTACTGTAATCTCCTATTATCACTGTAAAGCTGCTTTGAAACGATCTATATTGGTAAAAGAGCTGTAGAAATGAAGGAGACTTGACTAACTCGCTGTTGAAGCTCCGCCCCCTGCGCCGGGAGCAGCAGCTCATTTGCATTTAAAGGGACAGACACAAAAACGTGTTTGTTTTTGCTCACCCTCAAAAAGTGACAATTTTAACATGCTAAATAAAAATACCTGTGGGGTATTTTGAGCTAAAACTTCACACACACACTCTGAGGACATCAGAGACTTATTTTACATCTGGTGAAAAGGGCATTATATCACCGCTTTAAACAGTAAAGAATAATGACCGTGTGAAAAAGCATAATAGGTCCTCTTTAAGTAATATCATAAACTTGCAACTACTCGACTAATGGCTTAAACCAGGGCTTTTCAATTGGCGGCCCGCGGGCCAAATGCGGCCCGCCAATCATCTCCATGCGGCCCGACGGCACCAACCTCCCTCCTCCTCTTTTCCTGGCAGTGCGGCTAATTCAGTTTGATACTTCTCCGATTGACCTGAGAAACGTTTTATGTGCGAATATTTCAGCAGTTATTATGTGTGTCCAGAATTTATGTCGACTGAACCAGCGATAGGCTACCAGTCATTTGTGAATGAATCATTATTTTGGTTCGATTCTAAACGCGCTTGCATAACGGTCTCAAACTATTCGGATTCATGCGGACCGCTCCGTCACTGAATCATCTGAAGCGGTTTCTCGTTCAGTACAGTTACAACAAATAGCGATGTTTTCAGTTGTTTCACTAGTTGTTTCAACACGGCCCAGCACGGAGTTACTATATTAAACAGCGTTGCGACAACCAGTGGGAAGCGTTTCAGTTCGACAGAAACCTCTCTGTTACAAACCACAAATCACTCGATGATTTAACAAGTATTAAATCGGATGAAACAGCCTCAACATTCCCAACAAGACTGATGAGGAAAGCAGGAGAAACATTGTGGCATGAACGAAATTAGAAGACTTTAAATACCCTAATCACCCTTACAAACATTTACCATGAATGTAGGCTACTGTAGTAATTTACCATGGTTGGACAGAAATGTGCAATATTTATATTGAATACTATGTAGTAATAAATAAATATAGTAAATATATATATATACTATAATATTATATAGTATAATAGTAAATATAGTGATTTATATTGCATTAGTTTTATTAGGTGGGTAGAGGAATATATGATTAATGTTTGTTATGAAATTGTCAGTTTGTTTGTAAAGGTGTGTATAGTTTTTAACCTGTGTTTAGGCATTTTTTAATAGAGTGGGAGTGAGTAGCCTGTGGTTAACAAGTCTCACTGTCAGAATATTTTCATTTAAGCATAACAATTATAAATAAAATAATTATTATTTCTCACCAACAGCTATAAGTTTGTATAAATAATTTATTTGTTCCAAGGAAAATAGTTGTACACAGCTGTAAATTATCAAGTTTTTTATTTATTATGGTTTTATATATTTGCATAGGCTACTGTTGGGTACCACATTTCCAAGTAAATACCACACTTTTTTAGGGTTACTTTAACTTATTTATTGAAACTGTTATGTTTCAATAAATAAGATAAACCCCCAAACCAACCCACCGGCCCACCTCAACTTTTCGATTTGATAATGCGGCCCTCGAATGAAACTAATTGAATAGCCCTGGCTTAAACGAACCAGTCGACTAGGAAAAAGCTCTAGAAACCGAATCCATGAAGAATGTTTTACCTTCCCGTTTTCCTCTTCCTCCCTCTCGTCGTCACTGCAGTCGCCGTCCTCTTCACCCAGTAACATGGCAGAGTTCAGATGATCCGTGCCATCTTTCCCAGACTCCTTCCACAGCTGCAGCGACACAACAGGTTCAACAGAGTTAGTCTCATACAGCGTTCCCACAGTTCCCAGGACTTTCCAGGTCCAGTACCCTCAAATTCAAGGACTTAGTATGGGGACACACTTCAAGTGAGAGCAAGGTTACATTGTTACCTTGTAAGATACATTGTAACAGTTTTGCACGTGTGACCGTCATGGCAACATACAACACAAAGAAACGTTTCACATGGGAAACACTGAACGTAACGCATAAATGCGCGTAACTAGCGTAAATCGGGCAAGCTAGTGCGCATAGGCCTTGAAGTGTTGGTGAAATAACACATTAGCGGGTCGGAGGGAATAATATGGATTTTTTTCTAGAAAACTTATGCACAAAATAAATTCAAGCACTTTCAAGGACCTGCATCTGTGTGTGTTTATTTTCTAAAACTTTCCAGGGCCTTGAATTATTTTTTATTTTTTTTCAGGTTCACAAACTTTCAAGGATTTCAAGAACCCTGCTTATAAAATGCAGTCAAAATAGCTTTGTATTTTACTGATTTACTTTTATGTTGTACGGTGTCCTTGAGTGCCTTGGAAGGCGCCTATAAATAAAAGGTATTGTTGTTATTTTTATTATATTGCACGACACAAAATAAAGCATCATTAGTGGGATTTCTGCATATTATTACCAGCTCGACGCGTTGCTTATGCTCCTTGGACTGCATGTGCTCCACGAACTCTCTGGCCGTCCTGAAGTGCAGCTTACAGACGGTGCAGCTGGTGCTGGGCGAGTGACTGCAGCGCTGCACACACACACACACACACACGGTTAAACCAGGAGTTCCTGAGCATGCAAACAGAAGTGCTCACTACTAGTCATATATGCAATGACAATCTTAGTGACTGCATGCAGGGTTGTTATTGTTAAGAAAAAATTAAATTATTAAAAACATTTCTGTGTATTGAAATGAAGCTGTAATAAATCAAAATATAAAATTTATTTGAAAAACTTATTTATTATTTATTTATTTGAAAATTAGAAACGCTGCCTTGGCAATAAACTGAAATAAGTTGAAGCACTAAAATGATTACCTGGAAATAAATAAATGACAAAACTAAAACAGGAAGCAGAAAAAAAAATTGAAATAGCAATATTAATAAAAACCATATAATATGGCAAAGGCACATAACGAAATGACTAAATATGTATATGAAACTAAAAATCTAAAAATTAAATATAAATATTATTTGAAAAACGTTGCCGTGGCAATAAACTGAAATAAGTTTAAGTAGAAGCACTAAAAATAAATACCCAAACTGAAAAAAAGAAAAAGAAAAAGAAATTAAATCTAAATAGAAATATTTTCAAAAAAATCTAATAAAATGACAAAAATACATAATGAAATGACAATTTTTTTTTTACTAAACTAAAAGTAAAATGAAAACTAAAAATAGGAAAAAAAATAAATAAATAAATTTGACATTGACAAATCTTAAACTAAACAAAAATTAGAAAGTTGTATTGGCAATAAACTGAAATAAGTTGAAGCACTAAAATTATTAACTGGAAATAAATAAAAACTGAATTAAGCCTAAATAGAAATATATGTAAAAAAAAAAACCCTAATGCACATTGACAAAACTACAAAAAATTAAACTAAAATGAACAAAAAAAAAAAAAGTAATAAAACTAAAACTGCTAAAATAAGGATGATTGAAGGCATGAAGTCTGTGTGGGAATAGTTCACCTTGTGCTCCCGGGTCCTGCGATGCTCCATGACGTTGCTGGTGAAGTGAGTCTGGCAGGTGGAGCACCATCTCTGCAGGCCGGGTCTCTTCTCACTGGAACGGGTCAGGCAATGTGAAGCATGTGTGGAAATCAATGACGTTATTTGTTCTCTAAGATACAGAGACCTAGGGCTGGGGCAATATATCGAGGCATTGCGATTCGTGGATCGATTTCCAAATGCATCGCAAATCGATTCTGAGCTTAGTTTTTAACAGCAGATCTAGGCTAGTGTTTAACAGCAGATGGCGCTCTAGGCTCAAATGCTAACGAAGAAGAGCGCTCGTGCGTTCGGCTGATTCTGAGAATGTACTTGCACCTCAGAATGCTCTTATGACGCGAGATTAATGTAATCAGCCCACTGCAAACTCCCTTGTAATTCGCTCCAACCTTTTCGAACTTTATGATTGATTATTTTATAGAAGGTTCAAGTGGTGTGTGTAAGGCATTGGAAGCCAGCAGATTACGTCCGCCACTAGAGCACACACTTCATCTGCTGTTAGAAACTAAACTCAGAATCGATTCGAGAGAGAATCGCGATGCATCCGTAAAAATTGGAATTGATTCAGAATCATTTCTCGAGTCACGATGCATCGATGTATTGTCCCAGCCCTACAGACACCACATGATGTTGTAGTTGAGCGTAAATGAAGCTCTCACCCGTCTTTGCGCGCTCCTTGCAGGGACTCCTGGACTCGCGGCAGAAGCGTGACGAGACACGCGTTACTCATGTGCTGGATCTCCATCATCTTCTGCTGGTGCGTCAGTCCGTTCATATGGCTCTGGAAATTCTGCACACACAAGATTTCAACTGATGAATATCTCAATATATTTATTTCTGTATGTCTTTATAAAGCGCTTTAAGAAGCAACTTTTAAAAGCGCTAAAATAAAATAAAGTTTATTATTATTCTATTATTAACTATGAACCATCACCCTGCATAGTAATAATTAGGGATTCACCGATATGAAAATTTTGGCCGATATCGACAACCGATAATTCTTTATATTTGAAAGCCGATAACCGATATATTGGCCAATAAATCTAAATTCAAGTTTTTATATAATTTTTGCGAGCCTGATTACAAAACCAAAAGTCTCATAATTAAAATCCATGTCCCAAACACACAATTTATCATTTATGTAACTAATATGACAGACTTGCGCTGCACATGTTGCATTTAACTGTATTTTCCTTTTTTGAAGTGATTTCAATCATATTTCAAGCAATTCAAACCATCATGTTGAACAGTGCGCATCTGAAGTGTCTCAGCTGAAGGAAATAATGCATTATTTATCGGCTCTAATATATCGGACAAATTATCTTATCGGGATGATAAAATAACATTAAAAATACATTAAAAATAAACATATATCGGCTGATAACGATAGTAATAATCCCTAGTAATAATCATTTTCTTACTCTGTTTCTGTCATATCTAAACATTCCTAAATCAAGATGCATTTACTGGAGAAGCAAAATGACGAACTTTGCAAAGCTTTTTCATGCTCAAACAGCAGCATTACACACTAAAGAAAGATGAACATGGAAAGAAGCATCATAGGTCCTCTTTAAGGCAATTTACTGAACATCAAAACTAGAGAAAATAATTTCAACTCTTTTCTTATGTTGTTCTTATAGGTAGAATGAGCAGATTTTTTGATATTATCATGAATGCTTCTTCGTACTACATACTTGCTGGTTATGGCAAGTGATGTTGCAAATGTAGCAGAAGAACTTGTTGGAGGTCTCCGGGCCTTCGTCATTTCCCTCCTCGTGAGCGCTAGACTCTTTGACCTCCTCGTGAGCGCTAGTCTCCTTGACCTCCTCGACCTCTGGCACTGAATCGGAGACGATGGCGTCATCTGGACCGTCACTGTTCTGCTGTTCCACTCCTTTATCTGGAGCTTCTGTATGTTCGACCTGCTGAGGAATATCAAACAAAAAGACATTATTAGGGAGACATTACTCAGAATAATGTCTCGATACTGAGACATTATTATCGGTATTGGCCAACGATATGAAAATGTTGGCCGATACCGATAATTCTTTATATTTAAAAGCCGATAACCGAAAGATTGGCTGATTAATCTAAATCCAAATTTTTATATAATTTTTGAGAGCCTGATTACAAAAACAAAAGTCTCACCATTAAAATCCATGTCCCAAACACACAATTATAATGTTCTCATGATAGTTTTATCATGCGCATCTGAAGTGTCTCAGCTGAAGGAAATAATACATTATTTATCGGCTTTAATATATCGGACAGATTTTCTTATCTGACCGATAACATCAAAAATAAACACATATCGGCCGATACCGATATGGTGGCCGATATATCATGCATCCCTAATTTGTATATTATCTGATGAAAATATGAGTGCTTCTTTTCTAGATAAGACTTCCCACATCTGCTTCATCACTGAATGAATCTGCATTTTTTGAACGAATCGATTATTGAGTGAATAATTCAATAACCCATTCATTAAGAGTGACTTGCATCGTTTCTGAATGAATCGGCCATTTTTAACGAATCGGTTGAGTGAATGATTCAATGACTCACTCATTACGACACAGACTTGTCACCTCCACTGGTGGTTTTAGTGTACATTTTTTTGACATTTTAGCACATTTATTTGTGATAACACAATGAAACATGCCAAATTGTGGGAACATAATTTTCATCACAAAGTAATTATGAACAGATGCAAAAACGGCAGAACCAGCGAAATATTAATAACCGATTATGTTGGAGTCAATTTATGATTTTTCTTGTAAGCTTTTTGTTTTTCTATGCATTTTTTTGGCATAGTAAAATAAAACCTGTAGCTGTAGTTTTTTTTGCCAAATAATTTAGGTTAGTTTAATGTTTTGTTCTTCCCTCATTTTTTTAAACATTATATATATATATATATATATATATATATATAAAATATATTTTAATATATATTATATATATATACACCTCATAATTTGATGGTTTAATTGAGCTTGTACTGTCATTCAAAACAAATATCCCCAAATATTATATAATAATTTCCATTATTTCATATTTCAATATTTTTGTCAAAAGTTTATATTTAAAGCATTAATCTCATTGCATTATTTATGCATCTGTTACCTCAGAATAAATGCATTCATGTCCCTCTGAGCAATAAATGCATTGAAAAGCCACTTCAGATGCAGCTTTTGTGCCACTTCTGCAGTTCAAAGATGGATTTTGTTGATACTGATTCCATTTTATTGGTAACAGCCCTATATCGTCTTAATTATTCAAATTAAATTTGATTAAATGTACATGCATTTAATTTAAGATTAGAAAAAAGTGGCCTTATAAACGTGAAATAAAATAAAATAATATTTAAATTTAGTAACTTTAACTATTAGGAACAGTAATAGTGATGCTAACCCTAAAACTAACCACTAAAAATCCTTTAGTATGGCGCTAAATAGGGTAGGAAATCGAAAAAATGTATTTATTATTTTTTTATTACTGAGAGCTTACTTGTCTAAACTGATAATGCTTGAATTTATATTATTTAGGCTAGTTTTTCTAGGGTATTTTTAAACCACAGGCAAAAGTACCTTGTGTTAGTGTTCTTTAGCCTGTTGATTTGTGTTTATGGTATTCAGCTACAATTAAATGTTTTGCAATAAGACTTAAAATAAATGTGAATGAGATCCAAGTTAAGTTTTTACCTTTTTGCAATCGATAAGTAGAATCAGAATTGTTCAAATATAAACGATACCCAACCCTAGTGCTGATTTCGTCCGTATAGACACACATCTCCATGATTATCTCTATGGGAAGAGCATCCCGGGTCACACAGAGATGACAGTACCAACCTTGGCCACTTGACTCTGTTCATCGGCTTCAGCGGCGACCGGCCCGTCGACACTCCCTCCCTCCTGCAGTGTGCAGTCTGAAACACATCACACACACACACGTTCATATCATTCACAGGAGGAGGATTTCACACACACTGATAACACACAATCAGAAGTTCATCCGTCTAGAAAAGCTTTTCCACCTCAGAAACACAACATGGACACAGAGACAAGAGAAAATGCTGCGTGACCCGACAATCATAATGTTGTTTATTACACAGTTCAAAAGGATATGTGTTAATAAAACTATAATAGAATCTCAATAATAAGGACATTCTGTTAGATAATTCTACAGAATTATCAAATAACACTTTGATACTGGATACTGGAGAATAGGTTCAGTTGTAACCTTCCCCCATTGTAATGGCATTTTCACAAATTTAAAAAATAATTTATTTTGTAATTGACACCAGGCCATAGATGATATATATATTGATTGATATACATGAGTGCTTCTTTTCTAGATATGAATACACACATCGGCTTCATTACTGAATAAATCTAAATTGTTGAACGATTCGATTGAGTGAATGATTCAATAACTCATTCATAAAGACAGTGACTTGCATCTTTTCTGAATGAATCGGCCATTTTTAACGATTCAATGACTCACAATGACAGCCTTGTCTCCACCTACTGGTGATTTTAGAATCATTAAAAAAAAAAGTTTAAAATTTTATATCAGGTTTTCCGCAGGTTTCTTCAAATTAAATTTAATGCTTTTTAAAGCCTTTAAAAAAAAAAAACTGTGATTAATCGCAATTAAAACTTACATTTTTGTAGGTTTATATCTAGTTTATATATTTTATAGTGTAATAATTTCACACTTAATCTCCTTATTAATATAGAAAAAGCATACAGTATATTTTAAATACTTGTCTAATGGCATCTGTTTTATGAATGAAGGTCAGTCTCACTGATACTAATACAAAAATTCATGTCTGGATAAAAATTGATGATAGTATAAAATTTTCTACAAAACTATATCTAAAGTTTTTAATGCCTGTAGGATTAAAATGTTATGCTTTTTAATGCTATTTAAGGCCTTAATTTTCGCAAAATTAATTTAATGACTTTTAATGCTTTTTATTGCCTTGCGGAAACCCTGAATATATATATACACTGTATAATAAATATGAATATTTATATACAATATTTCTATATCCAGCAGTGGCCAAAAGTGATGTCCAGCCAATTCATGTTGGAAATACCCAGACTATCCCTCAACACAGTTATGATGATTACAGGAGAAATCCTCCCTTACCTGCAGGATCTGGGCTCTTGTATTCAGTGTTTTGAGCTAAATCTGTCTCTTCTGACCTGCACCAAAACAGAAACCACATCAGAAAAATACATATAAACAAAGGATCAAATCAACCTGTATGATCTTATATTCTTGATGATTAAAGGGATACTTCACCTCTGGAAAGATGAATGTGTACTTAAAATAGGTAATTTATGTAGAATAAATGTGAAATTATTTTTGAATTTGGAGCTTTCTAGACTGAGAAAAGCCTGAAAATGTATTTTTGGCTCATGTGGATGAAAGACAACAACTCCCAGAATGCACTTGCTTCGCTGCCCTAGGAAGCCACTCCCAAGCCACGCCTACCGGTAAGAGAGCGCAGTTGAAAACAACAAGGTTAGGCTACTAGTCTCCGTGACGAGTTTGCCCGGGTTTTTGAGATCGCACAAAATGTCCGGGATTCGGCTTTAGCGTTCTACAGTCGCCATTCATCATGTTTACTGTGGCGAGCAGGACGAGGCTGACGGCCGCGGGAGAACGGCGCGAGGCCGGTGGCGTCATTACTGAGACGCGCCGGGTCTCGTATCTCTCACGGAGGAGCGGGAATTTTCTTAGCAATGCTAAAACGCACATCAACCGATCACTTGTTTAGCGTTCATGTAAACACTACATTCAGATTCACCAATCGGAATGAATTCAGTTAGACTGAAACAAAAGGTGTGCATGTAAACAATGAATGGCGACCGCAGAACGCAAAAGCTGAATCCCGGACATTTTGGACGATCTCGCCCGCCGGACATGTCCAGGAAAAGGAGGATGGTTACTTACTCAGCTTTCTCCACAGAACAAGAGCCTGCTAGCTTAGCTTCCAAAGAAAGACGGCTGACACTGTGTACATTCTGTGAGTGAGATCCCTCTACGGGCGGGCTGAAGACATGCGGGACAGCGCCTACTACTGGCTGTAGTCTCTCGCCTCTGGCCAGAAAATCCTCCGATGACGCAATATGACGATTTTTGCGTCATCGGAGGATTTTTTCCAGACAAAAAATCTCAGGGGGATATGAGGGGGGAAAGCATGGTAATTCAAAATACTACAGGTTTTTTACTAATACAAAGCTTAATGCTAAATCCTGAAGTATCCCTTTAAGATTAAGACATCAATTTTTTCTCTAAGGTGCACTGATGAATTATTTTCAATTAGACAAGAAATGTATTTGGAAAGTAAAGTGTGATTTCGTGACTTTTTATAACAAACTCACAGATTTGAAGTCACGGATTCGTCAGTTTTGTGTTTTTTGGCCGCTGGTTCATCGTGCGGTTCTGAAGACTCTTGACATCCCGGATCGGCCACGGCGGCGGCAGCTTCATCTGCTGTTCACATCAAAGCACAGATCAGAGACGGATCACATGGCCTTCAAAACTCAACATATTTTTCGTTAGGGCTGGACGATATGGACAAAAAAAAAAAAAATCTCTGTATTTTTTGGCTGAATGGTGATATATAATATATCTCAGTATTGTCTACTTTTTATTAATTTGGATAAAAAGAAGAAGTTTTTTTTTTTTTCTTAAAAATCAAGTTTCTGAAACGGTCTCTTCTGCTCATCAAGCATGCAGTTACAGTAAAAAATGTGAAATATTATTATAATGTAAATCATCTGTTGTCTATGTGAATATACAGTAAAGTGTAATTTATATCCTGTGATCAAAGCTGAATGTTCAGCATCATTACTCCAGTCTTCAGTGTCACATGATCCTTCAGAAATCACTCTAATATGAGGATTTGATGCTTAAGAAACATTTATGATTATTATCAGTGTTGAAAACAGGTGTGCTGTTGTGTTGTGTTACGATACACTAATGAGATGTTCTGGGCGTTTGCTCAACTGGCTTGTTGGAGTTTGTTAACTGGGTTTGGTTCATTTACAGTGAAAACACCCAGAACTGAATGACACTGATGAGAACATTGAGATGATCTGATGTTCAGATTCTGGCAGATCAGTTTATGATTGATTGATTAATTACTTTATAATAACGTGTGTTTCAACATGCGTACACACAAATAACCAACAATGTACATAAATATAAAAACCTGAAAAACACCCAATAAAAATAAAAGTCCCGCTCAGTAAACTCTACTAACACTAATTTTAGGAAGGATTTTTTTTATTTAATGTTTATTGTTCAGAGTCACAATCATTCAATCAAAGGTAGTTTGACTTCCTTCTCAACTAATAATTAGTTCAAATATTTATATTTTTCATTGGTATGAAAGTGTTGGTCTTCGCAAAAGTTTGGAACAATTAAAACTTATTTTTAATTTCTTTTCTTTAATAAGTCACAAAAAGCTGCATTTATTTGATCAAGTAAAATTTGTAAATATTATTATAATGTAAATCATCTGTTCTCTATGTGAATATATAGTAAAGTGTAATTTATTCCTGTGATCAAAGCTGAATGTTCATCATCATTACTCCAGTCTTCAGTGTCACATGATCCTTCAGAAATCACTCTAATATGAGGATGTAAGAACTGATTTTCCTGTTAAAACAAAACTCACCCTGCAATAACGCCATAAAATGCACCCTGGACAGCGGACAACAAAGGCAGAGCACAGAACCTTGTACTGCCCAAACTTATCTCATTGTTCCCCTGTTTGACTTCAACTCATCCCCCCTCTCCCTCCTCAAGGCACTGAAAGTTCATTAAGAATGTCTATATATCACATATGATGTATCTTGTGAATATGTTGTTTTTCCTTTTCATGTTTGGTGTCATTTTAAAGGGCACAGTGCGATTGGTAAAATGGTCTTAATTTCATTGCAGTCATTGGTTTAATGAAAAAGATTGAAGAACTTAGGAGAATCCTGTATCTCCTCTCTGGCTGATATCTCTTTACGATATCTCAAGAAACCAGGTGCTACCCCCCTGGGGTACATGGATTGGCCCAACCAACTCTAAACAACATTTGTTTAACCCCTTTTGTTCTGGTCTGGTATTTAAGGTGAGGGGACAGAGCAATCATTGGGAATCTTTTACCGGGATCATCCCCCACACAGTAATGCATGGCAGTATTTTCCTGTTGGAAAATCCTGACACATTACTGTGTGTCTTTGTCAGGAGAACATTACTTACTTTTAGATTCATCTTTGAGTAAATGTATATTTGAATTGGCTTTTAATAAATTACTTCTGTAATTGGCATAATACATTTTTACCTGACAAATAAATGTTACATCTTGATTTATTCTGAAGTATTCTGAAATCATTATTTTAATATATTTAAGGAGGCTGGTGCTACCGCAAACTTAGTTAAGGTAGGTCAAACTACAGGCACATGAATGAACGGAGCAGTAGGCACGTCATCTTGGAGACCTGTTGATTTCTGTCTATCACTGGTTTAGCAAGTTGTATGGAAATGGCTAAAATAAACTACACTCTCTAGTCCGTAAGCAGTAGGCGACTGACTTTAGGGGTATATTAGCAAACCCTACATCCTCTGACTCAAATCAGAATTAACAAGTTTGTGTCCGTGAGAAACACGAATTGGCCGACGTGATCTCTGTGCGGCATTCGGGTCCATAACGTATTAATAACTGAAAGTATGGGATAATCAGGATAATCAAAGATCTAAATTAATTCATAATCGATGTTTATGATTAATTTCTAATCAGAAATACGATCTAAATTTGATTATCATTTGAAATTGGAGTCAGATCAAACGTAGAGATAAAGTAATACTAAAACTAAGTTCCAATAGATTAAGTGAACTTCACTGGAGCGCTGAAAAGACATACACGCTTTAAACCTTCGCCAGGCCGTTGGATTCCGTCGTTGGGCCAATGGGTGGTCCTTACAAGGATTTGATGCTCAAGAAACATTTATGATTATTATCAGTGTTGAAAACAGTTCATATTTTTGTGGAAACTGTGATACATTTAAATTTTTCAGGATTTTTTGATGAATAAAAGGTTCAAAAGAACAGCATTACTTTTGACCAATTTAATGCATCCTTGATGCATAAATGTAAATAAAATCTTACTAAGCCCAAACTTTTTGAACAGTATAATGTATAAAAGGGAAACTATGCTGCTAATTATTATTTTTCAGAAAACACGTGTTTTGTAGAATTTGTAAAAAAATTACCCCTTTTTTTTGTGATGATTGCATGATTTCTGTATACATTTCGTTCATGCACAACATTTTTGACAGCAAATAGAGAGAGAGCTGGTAACGATATATTTGTCGTCCGAATACCTCTGCTACTGCTGCTGCTGGCTTCTGATTGGCTGTTGCTGCTTCCCGCTGGTTTCTGCTCAATTTCCCTCTTTCTGTCCGGCTGACGAGCCTGAAACTCCTGTGGATGTTCAGATAGGGACAGATTTACCAAATATAACACGATTTTAACAAATATGTAATTTATATGTTAAAAACTGATGTATGTCAGAAAAAATATACTTAACTATTTATGTGATGAAGTTCAATATTTAGGGTTTGTTCAAATCCTAATCACTAATACGACTGCATGAAAAACTGTAATTTAGTTGTGATGTGCTTTTCTCAATCAATGAATTAATTATCTCGATTAATAATCATCTGCGATATTTACGTGCTGATTATTAATCCTAAAAGCGCTTTATTTTTTTATTTGACATTTGCGTTATCTGGCATTGGTAACAAGCCTCTACGAGCTTTCATTCGTCCAGTTGGCAGATTTAAGAGATTAAATCCTGTAATCAGAGGTTTTCTCTTAAATAAATACAGTTCTTGCCCAGTTTTTTTATTTAATTCAATCCAAAAATGAGAGTTTTTTCATCATTTACTCGCCCTCATGTTTTTCCAAGCCTATACGAGTTTCTTACTTTCATTGAACATAAAAGAAGATATTTTATAAGAATGTTTATAACCAAACAGTTGACGAGCCCCATTGACTCCCATAGTATGGAAAAAAAAAAATACTATGGAAGTAAATGTGACATTCTTCAATATCTTTTGTGTTCAGCAGAAGAAAGAAACTCATGAGGACGAGTGAATAATGACAGAATATTCAGACTAAACAACGACTTGATTTAAATTTTTGGGTGAACTGTCCCTTTAAAAGTAGCTTCTTCTTGTTCCATATATGTGACCCTGGATCACAAATCCAGTCACTAACAAACATCCTAACAAACCATACATCAACGAAAAGCTTATTTATTCAGCTTTCATATCATGTACAAATCTCAATTTCAAAATTGTGACCCATGTGACTTGTTTTGTGGTCCAGGTCCATATGTTGTTCCATTCATAATGTAAAGATTGGTAATTTATATGATAAACTAGATGGAAAGTAGATGAGATAAACAATGCAAATTGATGTTCTCTTGATTTGCGCTAAAGTGAAAGTGCAATAATAATTCTGATGAAATGTAAAAATAGTCCTGATCAGTTTAATCATGATGGTGCAGCTCTAGCCCACTTACATTGCTGAAATAGCGCGCGTGTGGATTGAAATGTCGCGGGAATCCCATGTGTGGAGTTTTGATGGCGACTCCCATTGGAACGGGCCCGAGGAGAGACGCTCTGGATCCGGGACTGAAGAACTGAGGGAACTGTTGCCCACCCATCGCAAAGCCACGCATGCTTCCTGCTTCACACAGGAGAGAAATCAATCAGCACGTCACCAAACACAACATATCGTAAAGTGTTACCAGATCATTTATGGCCTCAGTGAGCTTCCATATGAGCTACTATGAACTTGAAAGCTCTTGTATGCAAATTTACACACATTTCTCACAGCTTCTGTTCAATTCTCAATTTTTTCCCAGCATGTACGTCCATGAATGCATGCAGTTTAGGAGGAGCACTGGTCTCTCCGGGATTTAAGAGACTACATGTGTCTTAATATAGTGCTTGCTATATCAGGATGACATGGTAAAGCATGTGGCTCAGTTTACCCTGCATCTGTTGCATGAGCAGAGCCCCTTGCAGCATGGGATTGTGTCCGATGATGGTCTGAGTGGCGGAGCAGAGGTTCACCATACGAGCAGACGGAGGAGCTGGAGCCATAGACCTGTTTAACCACAACACAAACACAAGACATAAACTCAGGCATATTTCTTAGTTCAATGTAAAAGAAGCATTATTATAAAAAAATAAGGTTCATTAGTTAACATGAACTAATAATGAACTGCACATATACAGCATATTATACTAATGCATTATTAAAATCTTGTTAACATTAGTTAATGCACTAACATTAGGGCTGCACGATTTGGGGAAAATGTCATATTGCGATAATTGAGGTCAATATTGCGATTACGATTGCGCAATGCGATATAATAAACAAATGGTTTCATGAGTCAACTTGCTTGGTTCTCAAGGAAAATAAATGCACACACAGATTAGTGATAATCAGCCTAAAGAAAAAAAGTTCTTTAGTCAAGAGCAGTGAGTGTTTTTCTCTGTTCCCTTTGTCCTTTGATTAACTTTAGCGACAGATTTTTTTTTTTTTTTTGCATTTTAACAAGAACAAAACATAATTTACATACAAGAGTACATATAACCATACATGTCAGGGGTAAAGAAAAATAATAATAAAAAAATAGAAAAAAAAAAAAAATAGAATAACTTTAGTGACAGATGTAATTAGTGGCTACTGTGTACTGTCCCTTTAAGACCAGCCGCTGTCAGAGACGCGGATCTCACACGCGCCTCATTCTTTCACGAGTTATCACAACTCTTCATGTTCATCATAAGACTACTCTTATGTTATGAAGACACTCGACAAAAATACATTTTGGCATAATTGTGTGTTATTGTTCGTTCAAGCTCGAAAGAGAACTGTATTCTGTCATGCTGTTTTGTGCGCACGCACGATATTAGCGCGAGTCTTTCTGTGTGTCACAGTCAGACATTCACAGGCAGCGCGTTCATTTTGCCATACATGTGTGTTGTTCGTTCTACCGCTAAAGAGAACTTGATACTGGCGCGTGTCTATCTCTGTGTGTGTGTGTGTGTGTGTGTGTGTGGAGGACATTCACAGGCAGCTCGTTCTTTTATGTCTTATCGCGCATGAATGGTTTAAAAGCATTTGCATTAATAAGTGCGTTAACAGCGCTAATTTGTTTATTTAATATAAAATCGCAGCATTTTGCGTCATATAATCGCGTAGGCTTGACATCGCGATTGCGATTGCGATACGATTAATCGTGCAGCACTAACTAACATGAACAGCTGTATTTTTATTAACTACAGCAACAAATGTATTCCTCATGGTTAGTTCATGTTAGTTAAATACATTAACTAATGAACCTTATTGTAAAGTGTTACCAACATGTTATATGTAATATAACATCATGAACATCAGTGCAAAATTATACATTTTAAATGGGTCAGAAAGAGTTGCTTAACCTTCAGAAAATACTGGTAATTGGGATGTACGATATATCGGCCACTGTATCGGTATCAGCCGATATATGATCATTTCTAATGTTATCGGGCCAATAAAAATTATTTTTGCCTGATATATTAAAGCCGATTAAATAATGAATTTAAAGGATTAGTT
This sequence comes from Scardinius erythrophthalmus, assembly GCF_964197995.2. NCBI lineage: Eukaryota > Metazoa > Chordata > Actinopteri > Cypriniformes > Leuciscidae > Scardinius > Scardinius erythrophthalmus. The sequence continues at coordinate 1,810,622 of NC_138225.1, forward strand.
CACTTTCAAAAAATTTTTTTTGGTAATAATTTACTCACCCCGATGTCATCCATGATATCCATGTCTTTCTTCAGTCGAAAAGAAATGAAGGTTTTTGAGGAAAACATTCCAGGATTTTTCTACACAGAATGGACTTCAATGGCAACCAACTATACCAATGCTCAAAGAAGGTTCAAATGTGCGTCTCAATGCAGCTTCGAAGTCTCGACACGATCCCAGTCGAGAAATACGGCTCTTATCTAGCGAAACGATCAGTCATTTTCTAAAAATAATTTTTTTTTTTTTTTTTTAGGAAATGACCGATCGTTTCGCCAGATAAGACTCTTATTTCTGGACTGGGATCGTGTCGAGACTTTGAAGCTGCATTGAGACGGACATTTGAACCTTCTTTGAACATTGATATAGTTGGTTGCCATTGAAGTCCATTCTGTGTAGAAAAATCCTGGAATGTTTTCCTCAAAAACCTTCATTTCTTTTCGACTGAAGAAAGACAGACATGGATATCTTGGATGACATCGGGGTGAGTAAATTATCAGCAAAATTTTTTTGAAAGTGAACTAATCCTTTAAATTCATTGAAACTATTAGTTATTGAAACTAAATACAATGTTTGTAATTTATTTTTTTCTTTGAAGAGCAAGACAAAATATTTAAAAGCAGATTTTGACTATTTATTTTATGCAATGGTGAAAAATTGTCAAAATAAATAGGAAAAATGCGCAAAGCCAAGTCAAGTATTTAGTATTCGGCTTTCGACCAATTTCTGCATCCCTAACATTAAACTTCAGTTTGTTTTTCACCAAACCCCATCATAAACCTCCAGAACACTAGGAATATACGACACGTGTCACATGGGATCATTCTGTGATGCTTCAGTGTCTTTTTATTAATAAAGCTTGATGCCAGTCGCTTTTCAGAGAGAAAGAAGGGCGTAATACATTAGAACGAGAGCAGGGTGAGTAAATGATGACTTGATTTTCATTTAGGGTGAACTATCCCTTTAAGAAGAGGGACCTCTGAAGCATCACATAGTTTGTGAAATGATGTCTCACAGAAAGCTTTCAAATGATTGATTCGGTTTGCATTCCTTTACTCACTGAACCTACACGCTTTAGTGCAATTTCCCGCATTATAAAACCTGTGTGCAACACCTGCAATCCCATGCCGAAATTCTGGACCTGTAATAACATAACATCGAATGATTCTCTCGATAAAGACTATGAGATTTGTACTGCATTCATGAAAAGTGTCAAGAAAGTAATACAAAAGTGCAACAATATGTATCGTGTATAGATCACCCAAAATAAAAATTACTGTGCGAGGAAGGAAGGAAGTTTTTAGAGTTTTAGTGTCAGTACTACATTAAACTACTATATATAATGTTGAATTTAATGTATAATAGTGCAATGGGGGAATATTTATGGATCCTAATGATGCCAAATGTCTGATTTTACCAGTTAAAAGTGGCCTACATTATTTTAAATATATCTAGTCAGTGAAAGAGTGCAATATTCGTCTAAAATAATTCAGTATTGAGGGAATATTCTGCATTATAAGCGCGGGAACCTGCAGGAAAATATGTGAGACACCCGTGCCGAAATTCAGGACCTGTTACAACATAAAATCGAATTATCGACTATGGTCGATAAAAACTATGGAAGCATATGGGTAGCAATATTCAATTTGAAATGCAATATGTAAAATGACAATGCATTTCTGTATTTAAATTTACATCGGCTCGGAATGCATATTCAATTTGCACATTGAATTTTGCAACATTCATAGCGGGACATTTAATGAAAATGCAATCTTAACTGTGAGTGTAAATGCAATTAAGGAAAAATAACATTTAAATGATCATTTTGCTATAGTTTTTGCTTGAACATGTTAAAACATATCTAATAATTTCTATACATTTTCATTTTAATTTTGCGACTTATAAAGCATTAAAATATGTATTCAGTTTACATATTAAAATTATGAAATGGAAAATGTGAATTATATCATATTTTAATTTTGCACCAAACGTTGCACAAATGTAATAGAAATGTAAATTTAAATATAGATTACATTTTGCATTGTCATTTTGCATATTACATTTCAAATTGAATATTGCTACCCATATGCATATGCATAAAGAATGACTCTGAGATTTGTAGAGCACTCATGAAGCGCACCGTGCCGTCTGGTGGTGGTGTGTGATGTGATGCGTGGGTGGAGGCTGTGGAGGTGGAGGCGGTGGAGGAGGAGGTGGAGGAGTCTGATGCTGAAACAGCTGTTGGAGCTGACGCAGATGTTGCTGAAACTGATGCTGCTGTTGCTGCTGCTGCTGCTGGTGCTGGTGAGGGTTAAACATTCTCCTGACGTCTGTTCGGTTCGCTCACAGATTCACCACTTCAGTCTGGGGAAAACAGAGATGGGTTATTACATGTGTGACCCACAGAACCAGTCTCGAGTCGCACGGGTATATCTGTGGCAATATCCAACAATACATTGTATGGGTCAAAATTATTTATTTTTCTTTTATGCCAAAAATCATGAGGATATTCAGTAAAGATCATGTTCCATGAAGATATTTTGTAAATTTCCTACCGTAAATATATAAAACATGTATTTGTGTGAGTGAATGCAGCACAATCGCCAACATAAATCTAAAATTTTCTCAATGTTTAGTTTTTTTTACCCTCAGATTCCAGATTTACAATAGTTGTATCTCAGCCAAATATTGTCCTATCCTAACAGACCACACATCAGTGGAAAGCTTATTTATTCAGCTTTCAGATTTTCAAAACTGACCCATGTTGTGACTGGTTTTGTGGTCCAGGGTCACATATTAGGGGTGGGCGATATGGAAAAAATATCATATGAATTTTTTCAGGAAAATTTACTATTTTGCAAGTGACTGAGCATTACAGCCAAACTGATGTCCCTATTTTAAAAAACAAAGCCTTTGGTAACAAAATACAAAAGAATGGCAGACATTTAAGCCAAAGATAAAAATCTTTGTCATTATTTTCTTTGTTATTTAAAATTAAGAACAAAGCACATATGCATGCATATATTTAAGAAAAATGTTTTATTTATATAAAAAATGTATATTTATATACAATATAAATTATGCATACATATATACAGTATATATATTTCTTAAATAAATACATGCATATGTGTGTACTTATATATACACAAAATAATTATACACAGTACACACACATATATTACGTAAACACAAACTTTTATTTTGGATGCGATTAATCATGATTAATTGTTGCCCAGCACAAATATATATTTTATATATATATATATATATACACACACACACTGCCCTGCCAAAAAAAATCTGCTGTTTGGATTACAAAAGGCAAATGCTTAAGAGTTTCTGATTGGATCATTATTGCAGTGATTATTATGTTTAGCATGTTATATGTGTGGCAACAGTTAACCATAACTGATTCATTCTTAAACAACCATGTAAGAAGAAACATCATGGCCATATTCCAGGATGACAATGTCAAGATTTATCAGGCTCAGACTGTGAAAGAATAGTTGGGATGAAGAATCATTTTCACACATGAATCTGCTCCCCTGAGTCCAGACCTTAAATTCATTAAAAAAATTAGGGATGCACGATATATCGGCACATATAGGCTATGTCAATTTTTGATTTGATCGTTATTGGCCTGATAAGAACATGTGGCTGATATAATAAAGCTGATAAATAATGTATTATTTCCTTCAGCTGAGACTCTTCAGATGCGCACTGTTCAACACGAGGGTTTTGAATTGCTTGAAATATGATTGGAATCATTTTCAAACAAGAAATGCAGTTCATATACAGCAACACAAATCTGTCATATCGGCTATAATGAGAACATCATCATAATTGTGTGCTTGAGACATGGATTTGAATGGTAAGACTTTTGTTTTTATAATCAGGCTCTTAAAAAGGATATAAAGACTTTAGATTTCAGCTTATATATATCAGCTATCAAATATAAAGAATTATTGGTTATTGGTATCAGACAAAATGTTCATATCAGCGCATCAATAGCACCAAAAACTCATGATCCTCTGGATGGAAATAACATCACATACATTTTTGGTGAAGATCTTGTATTGACACGGCAAGAGTCAAGTAACTTTGAAAAAGAAATGTTTAGTATATGATGTAAAAGAGTAAGGCAGAATATAAATAAATAATATATCATATATAATTATAAAATGGATGCAAGGGAGTTGAAATAAGTCAATAACAAGTTAAAATAAACAGGTTAATAAAAATGTGATTAAAAGATGAGTTATTAATTAATTAAATAGATTCAAATAAATGAATGAATGAATACAAATATTAGTTAGTTAATATAGGCTATTAAATAAATTTATTCAGAATTAAAATAAATTAAGATAAATCAAATAATACATTTAACAATACATTACAATAGTGAGTAGAACAATAATAACGTAACTTAATAGAAGCTAGTTTTAGATTTATAACATTAATTTTTCAGCGTATAATGTGGGCATTTATAAAAGATAACTGGCTTTTAAATGTTGGGATGGACATGAGGAGGATCATATCTGGGATTCTGTGGATTCGTTCATCTAAACCTGACGAATGAGCGAACAAACAAACAATGAATCAAGAGCGAACACAACAACAGCTCTTCAGTCCGGCAGTGCTCAAACCCTCGCTCCCTACACACACAGCAGCTTTACAGCATCTCCAGAGCACACACATGCATTCAAGGGGATCAAACATGTGCAATTATGCCTTAAGATGTTGTCTAGATAGGTGACTCACCAGGGTTTAGGACACAGCCATAATCTTTATCTGTGTGCTATTATGCTAAAGCGCTAGCTGTCACAAACACGACAACATCAGCGCCCACCCACAAGCCTCTCTCGTAATATTGATGTTTTGAACCTTGGTGTCCACTTATCTGCAGAATTA